>NC_051157.2:167850948-168014460 GCF_013339745.2 Dermacentor silvarum
GTCACATATTTCTGGAAATACGTCCCCCAATTTAGCGTTATATTTTTATTCTGGATTGTTCTTCAGAGTGACCTTTCAAGAAAAAAAATGGGTAAATAATTTTTAGGTCACAAAGTGACAAAGGTTTCTTAGTGTCCGCTGTTTTACACCATGTCTATTGTAGCATGCAAGGGCAAACTAGCATAATCACATTTTTTTAAATGTATGACACTCACAAAACATTAAACTAGGTGAATACTCCCAAACTACTTCAGCGATGGGCACCATAGGGTACAGAGAAATATCAGTTTTAGAAGAAGCCAAGGGGCAACAGCACAATCAGGATTTTTGTAGAAGTCGCAGAAGGTTACAGAATCTGTAATGTGATGCTTGGGGACACTTCATTGTTAAAGGTATGCTTATTTATATGTTCTTTCGCTGCCTCATATTTATGGTATGACCACACGATTTGTTTCCGCCACTCTACATGCATGGCAGTGACCCTCAAAGGATTAGCAGAGCCAGTCTACTTGCATATTTCTCTTGTAATACTGGGCATTTCTTCGTATTTCTTCTTCGCATTTATTTGTGTTAGTGTAACCAGGTTGGCGTGCAACTGCAGTAATCCTCGGTATATAGCGGTATTTTCTTTTAAGTAGAGAGGCATAAGAATGGCCATCATAATGCGAGAAGTGCACTCCAGTATCATATGAGCTGGTAAAACAAATTCAGATATACCATACTCAATTCTGGCCGCATAACCGTATTTGGAGCAACTCCTGCAAGGAAAAGTGCAATAAAGTGCTGCACATTTTGATTATGATTGTTGAGAGAACTAATTTTAGTTGCCAGTAGTCTACCTTGAAGTTTTTTCACCAACAGTATGAAGTCTTTTTTTTACCATTTTGTTCCTAAGCAAGCAACGTTCACATTTTTCACACCAAGGATATTGATGAAGTTGTTCTGCCACAGTGGGCTTTTCCTGTTTGCCTTCTGCTTATTGTACTAAGTGGAGTCCTCCGGCACACTTCCACTTTGAAAGCTGGTCATTCTGCAGAATTGAACTCGTGAAAACTTTGAATAAACAAAACAAATGAAAGTTTCATTATAACAGGGCATACTGCATGTCGCACTTTTGCATGTGGAACATTGATCTTAAACCTCATGCTGTTTTTCCTTTTTTTACAGGCTTTACCTGTCATAAGTTTCCTGGGACAAACATGGCCCACATTAAGAACACACTGGCCTCACTTCTCGCAAGGGACCTGAAGTGTCCAGAAGAGCTCAAGTCTGTGGACAGTTCAAGTCGTGTGCACTTGCAGCCCTCAACATTTTTTTATGATGTTTTGAGTCACCTGAAACGCCCAGGTTGGATGGTTCAGACACAAGTACTGTGTTGTGATAAATAATTAATTGCACAAGTGTTGCGCTTTGTATTTTAGTACATTTTACGTAAATTTTTAATATATTTCTACAAAAGATAGTGTTTCTTGACTATTTATTTCATAGGAATCTCGGGTCCTTTCATGCCAAGACTGTTCCATGACGGCACACCATTTCAAGTTTGTTTAATAAAGTAAAAGTAGGCACAGTGAGAAATTTTACAGAAAATTAGCTTTCATACATACACCTGAAAGTGGAATCTGTGCTATTGTCAGAGTGGTTCTGTTTAAGAAAAACTACATATTAACATATGTTTGTAGTAACGGTTTATTTTGCTATTTCAAAACAGTAAGAATTAATAGGTAAAAGTTTGCTTAAATTCAGAGTGCAACAACAGTTCTCGGGCAAGGCAGCGATGTGCTTTCTTTCATGTACGCATGAAATCTGATTTCTTGCAAATTCTTTCATTCTAACTTGTTTTGCAGCACTCAAAAATTAAAACAAATTTCCTCATGCCAGTTCCATTTAAGTCTTCCAGCAGGTAACTAATGGCCACTGTCTATCAGATAAAAATCTTTAGTAGTAAAAGTGAATCAATCGCTTGGTATGTAATGACCTGCCCAGGAACCTAGTAATGATGGCAGAAAATGCAACTGGATCGTGCAACAAGCAATACAGCACAATAAACTGCTGCCATGGCACAACTTATTGTAATTACCATGTCGTTTCAGAGGTAGATAACGTTTAGTGAAATGGGCACACATAATTTAACCAATAAGTAAGAGTCTCAGTGGGCTCATGCAAATAGTGCCATGATTATTAAGTTACTGGCTACCAAATAGAGAAAGCAAGTACTTTTTAAATGTTTTTTACAGTAATGCTTCTATATTATTCATTTTCTATTTATTTCAATTTTGAGAAATGTTTTACTTTAGGGCCACGCAAACTTTACATCTCTCAGTACTCAACTTCGTTATTGTATCAAGCTGCTGGCAGTTTGTAGATTGCGTTAGGATTTTTTTGATCTCAAGGCACACATGGCTGTACAGTTAACAAATGTTCGGCTTCAATAAACAATTCATCTAGAAAAAAATGCTTTTTGTCCACATCAATTTGAGCTGTTGATTTCATGAAGGAGTATTGATTTTGTGTGTTAAGCCAATTTAAAAATTGGCATAATGGTTCTGCTAGCAGCTCTATAATATGTTTTATTACAGGCTATATCTAAAAGTGGTTTTGATCCCTGGGTGACCCAGGTCTGCAATACAAAAGTGCCTGCATTTAAGTTTGCTCCTGTCTACTAGTATGCAAGGACGACATCAATATGGTATCAATGGTAATGCTATGAGACTGAACGTAGCTCAGCGGTATTTAAAGAAATGTCTAGTCTCGTTTTCAGCACTACTCACCAAACAGCATATTTAAGTGGGCTCTCAAGTGATTTCAATAGTAATGTTCAACACTGCTCCAATAATATTTAAATGGTGTTGCACTATTGACTAACATTGCACGTTAGGCTTGTTGGTAAAACATAATGGAGGCAAAAGGTGTAGTGCATCAGAAACAGGACACAAGAGGATGAACACAGACAACACACGTTTGGCACTTAACGTGTGTGTTGTCTGTGTTCTTCCTCTTGTGTCCTGTTTATGATACGTAGCACCTTTTGCCTCCATCAAGCAATATTGACATTTAACGCTCATCCAATAATTCTTCAATGGGGTTTCAATATTGATGTTCAATAATATCTCAATGAGGTTTCAATATTGATGTTCAATACTGCTCCAATAATATCTCAATGGGGTTTCAATATTGACAGTCAACACAGTTCCAACATTATGTCAATGGGGTTTCAATATTGGCATTCAACATATTTCAACAATGTCTCAACAGGTTTTCAATACTGACATTCAACACATCTTCAACAGTTCTTCAATGGGCTTTCAATATTGGAATTCAACATGATTTAAACAATCCATCAATGACTTCTCAAATTGAAACGACCCAATGATGTTTCAACAAAATGTCGCGGGCCAATTTTCAACACCTCTCAACAATTTCCTCAATAATGTTTCAACAAAGCCTCAATGTGCTTTCAATGCTATTTGTTGACATTGACCAATGACTTTTCAACAACTTTTCAACAATTTTTTTTGTAAGGGCAGGACATCATTTTAATCTTCTGTATAAGCGGTGTGTTCTCAGTTCAGCCTAAACCACCGCATATAAGCGTATTTCCAAGCGGTAGCGAGCGTGACAAAACGTGGTCATGGCTCCATGCCGCAAATGAGGAAACGCAACGCTTACATGGAACCCTACCAAATTGGCACCAAAACCCCGCCGCCAAACCGGTGTGGTAGTGTAACGAAGCTAAAGCGGCAAGGAGCGGAGAGGGATATGCTATCTACGCTAATGTCTGAGGTCTCAAAAGAGAGAGAGAGAAAAGAAAATTCAGCTGATCCAACGTGCCCTATTGGAATCTACCACATAGAGCGAATTTTTCCGTAAATGCATAAGGAGTGCTGGAACACGTGTTTGTGTTTATTCAATGAAAGTGCAAAGTGAACCGAATGCTTTCGTCAGGTATTTTGTGGAAGAAATTCAATGCCTTTAAACGAACCACATATGTGTACTAAAACGATTAATCACATGTGTTTGTAGTGGCCACGTTGGTGTTTTGGATCTGAAGTAGGAGCAAAACTTTCTGCGCCATTTGTTTGGGGTGCCCGACATCCCCTCGGAGGCGCACACGCGACTGTCCACGCGGTTGCAAGAAGGCGCAATGCATGAGCAACGTGAGGCCATCTCCTCCGGTGCCCTCTCTCCTATATCATCGCTGCCTCTTGCCCTCTCCACTAGCGACCAACGACTCGCATGCGCAGGCCTGCTTCCCCGCTCTACCTTCCGCTGCTGCAGGCGAAATATATGTGAGCCGCCGTCCCGCAGCCGAGTGTAAGCTATGCGGCGAGAACGCACAAGCAGCAGCAGCAGCGGCAGGCGACAGCCACGGTCAGCAAGACAGTCGCAGGGGGGTTCGCAAAGAAATCTTCGCTTTAAAGAGCGAAAGACGAAAGGAGAGGTAGAATAGATTAATAAAAAAAAAAGCTGTCGCCTGTGTACGTTGCTTTGAGCGATCATGGGATGGCAGAGAACAGGAAGAGAAGAATTTACTGGCTGGGGGGAGGACCAAAAACATGGTGTGTGCTGCCGGAAGAGCCGATTCTTTTACGGGAAATTACCGTCATTTCTATCTACCGGCAACATTATGTGATTTTATTCGCGTGGTAGATGAATCTGGCCACGTCGATGAACGCTCTCAGTGTTCTTCACTTCAAACGATATTAACGGAAATCGCAACAAGTCAGCGCAACTTTGACAACTAGTTACAGTGCGACGACCCCACTAGGTCGATCAGCGGCGGCGGGCCGGTATCAGGCGGGCGCAGCTGTTCGCTCTGCACAGCTGTGAGCCAGTGTCTATACGCCAAGTCGATATTTATTAAGCTCAGCGTATCCGAAGCACACGCCTAGTTTCCGGCATTGCATTACTTTGAGCCAGCAGGTAACGAATCTCGACGATTTAAATATTTGTGAATCCAATAATGCGGACACGCGCACCGAAGTTTTAGCGTGTGAATTGTCTATAGTTACAGGCTTTTAGTTCCGTTTCCTCTTTTCTCCAATAGCATTATTGGTCGTGACTTTTCTTTCTTACGTAGCCAGGTGACCTAATCGTGGGAATTTCAGCCGCGAACTTTTTCTTTGTGCTTGCATTTTGTTGCGCCGGCAGTAAGCCCGTGTATCGTTATAACCATGAAATCTTCAATTTCTTTTATTGCCGCCGTTTACTTTGAGAAAAGAATTCATTGCATTTAGTACTCGAAGTTTGTCGAAGGACAGCAATGTTTTGAACTATTTGTTTGTGTGTTACCCACATTCCTCTCAAAAGTCCGGGCATTTGCGTAGCCTTCCCCCTTCCTTGATAGTGCGTCGAGTTGACTAGAATTTAAAGCCAACATTGGCCCATAGCATGCGTTGACGCGCAAATAATCATTTAACTCCGACGACGCAGTGGCTCCGAGGTGTCCGTTTGCGCTAGAAGCAGAATTTGCCCACAGCATGTCTTGTAGATGAGCAGTGCACTCGTTACTTGTAGAAAAGGCAAAGTTCTGTGCTACTGGCAAACTTTCAATAGTGCAGTATCTCATCTAACAGCGTAACAGTTTCAAGCTTATTTGCTGGCTGAGAAATCAGTGGTTTTCAATACTTTTCTAGTTTCCTAGCGCAGTCTAAAAGGAGTGTTGCACAGATAAAAAAACTACGAGAAAATTTGGGGCAGCTTTACACTAGTGGTACGAAGACTGGGCAAACAGCGAAGCTGGCGACCCCACCTAGCTTTATCTCGGTTTGGCCAAGTTTTTGCGAGCTTATGCTTCGAGATTCGGCCACGTTTTGTGCAAGATCACTCGGGAATCGACAGGCCAAGTAGCAACGAACACTCTGTCATTAAAGTATCGGGAGGCTTCTGGACGCTCAAACGTTTTTGCTCGGTTTCGCGGACTCGTAACTCCGGATCTTCTGCGAATCGCCGACGTTTCGCCGCCCCTTCGGCGGCACAATACTTGGGATCGGACCGAAGTCGCCTCACTCGCTCTCGAGTAGCGGCGCGGCGGCTTTCGAGCGCGCTTCTTTGGGAGTGACGTTCTTCTCCGGCCGCCCCATGTTCGCGGCGATGTGCTCCGCGCGGCTTTTGTGTCGCCGTGACGGCGACGCAGAACTATATGTCCCGTGGGTCGGCGCAGTGACGTTACTGCTTAGCTCCACCTCGACGCAGCCACGGCAACCACTCCGCACGGCGCGGTGACGCCATGGCTCGGCAAAGCTAAGGCGAAGCGATGCGGTGCGCGCGATGACATCACGGCTCACGCAGCTGTGGCGAGGCTTTGCGCGGTCGGCGCAGCTGGGGCTAAGCGTTGCTAGGAGACGCATGGTGACGTCATCGCCAGGCGGAGGTGAGCGTGACATGCTGCTGAGGGCTCGCGCTGCCGGCGTGGTTGCCTACAACGACGGCGGCCTCGACACCGGCTCTTCCGAGCGCGAAAGCAGGGAGGACTCCAGCAATGCGACGTCGGGCGGCGAAGCTGGTCACCATCTGGACGTGCCATCGCGACTCTCAAGCTGCTAGCAAATTCAAGTGCAAGTTTAGCGAGCCAGCAACACCAGCGCAGTGCTACGCGATAACGGAACTACTGAAACTTGAAAACGCGCGCGGCGCAGGGTCGAGCGAAAACGAAACCTTTTGACCGCCCGCGTCGTTATCAAGTGTAACGCCAATAAGGTATATTTTCTAATAATCTAATAGAAGCAGACAAGTAGCATTTTCTTGCGTCTTATAATCCAACGAAATAATCTTTTTAATACGAGTGGTTGAGTACTAGTGACCATTTTTTTGAGGAGTGCCTTCGTCATCGGGTAAGTACCGGAATGTCCCTGGGGGGTCTTTTATCGTGTCCTGCATTTAACTGCATTTCTCGATTACTAAAGCTCTGTTCGCGATTATATTGACCCCTTAGACGTTCTAGAGCATTGTTATATCACTTGAGCTAGACTTGACTTTAGTGTCCCTTTAAACAGCTTCGCTAGTTCACAGGGGTATGTGCCATTGCGATTGGCTCCTTTCTGCACTACCACCAGGATCGGCCACATTTCGGCGTTACACCTGACGGCAAACGCCCAGGTTAAACAGATTCGCTGTTAAAAAAAGAAACAATATAACAAGAAGATGGATATAAAGCTTTTCTGATAATCTGCAACGTTGATTTTCGGACATGTGTTGCCAACGAGCACCAAAATAGGCCTAAAGAACATCTTTCGTAACAGCTTATAATTCTCCAATGATAAATTTCTACAAATTCTTCTCACGGTGAAATGATTTTTTTTCATAACGGAATAACGCTTGAGACGGCAACACTAATAGCAACGCTGCCAAATACAGCAAAACCACCAGTTTTCTAGAGCAGATATAGAGTGGACCACAGGTCCGGCATGCAAAACATTATGCTTATGATGAAGCACAAGGAAAAAAAGCTGTTATTTTGTCAGCACAATTGTGGGGTGGGGTTGAGCAAGCGACACGTATTTACAAAATTGCTCACGTGCATATGGCATGTAAACACGCACGAGCTGTAATATCATCACCGGTGAACTAACATTCGAGAGCCCTCTCACTCATTTGGGCTCATTTCTCGAGAGTGGGTGAGTGGGAATAGAATTTTGTACAGGGGAATGGACATGCACTAGTGCCAAGGAGCGTGATTTATGTGAGCACTATAGTTTTTCAGATGTATTTTATTGCGTGAAAGGCAGAAGTAAAATGGAAGGTAAAGAATATCTATGAATAGATGAGACAATATGCTGATTCATTGCTTTCAAACGTCGCTGCAACAATGCTCGTGCACGTCTAAGTCTTTGTGGACGGGAGCCCTTCTCCCTGTGTTAAGATGTTCTCGAGTTAGTTTATGCGAATGGACGCGAGTGCAGATGAATTCAATGCCATCAAGTGTGAGGGACATCAGGAGTGGCCCTAAGTGAATGAAGCTGCCGTCGCACTTCCCTCCTTTCACGATATCTTATTCCCATTGGCGCTGTGCGCAACTCCCCATTGGACGCATAGTCACTTGAGCAGCACGAACGATGCGGACCGCTTTATCGCGCCGCATAGCTCAGTTTCCTCTTACGGTGACCTGCTACATCAAAGAAGGGTCACCCAGCGAGCCGCACTTCGCAGTCTTAGGTGCATAATGAGGCGAATTCAACAAATAATTTCAAGCTAAATAGTTCGGCTTACATGGCTATTTCGAAAGGTTGATACAAGAAACTAGAAATTCATGACGGTTTACTTTAGCTTTTGCATATAATAATGTGCAGTAATGCTTGTAAAAAGTTATGCAGAAACTTCACTGGAGTTCTCTAAGTATACAAAAGCACACACCTAAATTTCAGTTGGGAAACCCTCACCCACCTCCAAATTTTAAGTTGGCCTACTCCCAAGTTTAAGTTGGCCCACCCCAAATGTCTAGTTATCGCACCCCCAAATTTCAAGTTGGGGCACCACAAGACTTAAGTTCACCCACCTGCAAATTCCAAGTTAGCCAACCCACAGATTTAAAAGTGGCTCATCCCTAATTTCAAGTTGGCCCAGCTTCAAATTTCAAGTTGGCCCACCTCCAAATTTAAGTTGACCCACCCCAAATTTCAAGTAGATCAACGGAGTGTCCAGCAAGATCTGGACAGTGGTTCTCTCCCCCGACATGGTGAAATTAAGCACAGTGGATATTGGTGTTCTAGCCACACCACGATGGTCGCAGTCACAAAATATATCTGATGGTCTTCTCGCAGTATCAGAAGTTTGCGGTAAACATTGATACGTGTCTCGCGTGAAATCATTTTGTTATTGATCCCCCCCCCCCCCAGGGGCGTCTGTGTCAGCAGACGTTTCATGTTTCCCTACGCCACGTACCCGAGCACATGAGGGTTGGTCCCTGCCGCGTGTAACGGTAAGCGGCTTAGCCGTCTCCAGGGAAAATAATGTTTAGACCTTTATCGCGCCTCGGCGGAGGCAAAACATCTCTTTGGCCTTGGCTTCACGTAGACGGCACCCCCGGAATGACCCAAATGGGGGAAATCGGTATTTGCCTTTTCCTGTCTCTTTTTCTAACCTTCGTTTTTCGCTCTTATTTTCGATCTTTCCTGTCTTCCTTTTACTTCCTATCTTCCGAGCAGCAAGAGTTAACCTTCCGAGGAACAACCAACCATGGCTGTGCATATTTGGTTATAGGGAAAACGTAGAGTTGGCGTCCGCAAGAACTTCATTTAGCAGCGGAGCGAAGGAGGTATACCGAAGGAGCTACAACGCTAACTTAAATGGCCGCCTCATCGCGTAGTTTAGATCAAGGATTGTAATTGTGCTATCTGCCACAGGCTACTTTTAAAGATTTGGTGCAGCTAAAATGAAACACCCTGTATACACTAACACAGTGGTTTTCTTAAAGCTTTGCGTCTAGTCCGGTGGTCTTCAAGTAGTCCAGGGCAGCCCTTGTTGCTATGGACGCTACTGTGCAGTCACACATGGCGGACAAAATATTACTTTCGGACAATGTTCGCCTGTCAATGCCTGCTATCTTCGAAGCCAACATTCCGCTGTGATGCGTAGAGAGGGCAGTCTCAAAACAGATGTTGGAGAGTCTCCGACACTTGACAGCGTTCACAGTTCGGGCTATCCGTACGGCCAATCAGATGTGCATAGCGTCGAGTGAAGGCTACGGCCAGGCGAATGCGGTGTAGCATGCTTGCTTGGCATCGCGTGACTTCAGCTGGGAGGCAAGAAGTCCTGTCACAGTATTTCCAGCAGGCTCAACCAGTCCATGGCCTGGTTGAGCCCAGTAATATGCTGCGCAATCTCGCATGAGCGTAGTCAACAAAGAGTTTATATCGCTCCGCTAGTAAGGAATCTTTACTTCAACGGCTCTCGGAATAGCGGTTCTTGCTTCCGCATCAGCTAGCTCGTTGCCGTCCAAGCCGCAGTGACCAGGTACCCATTGGAAGGTAGTTGCGAGACCGTTTCTCTGAGCAAGATCACATATTTGTAGGATGTTTAACGCTAGCATGTAAGATTGGCCTCTCCTCGAGAGAGAATCCGATAGCTTGCAGTGTTGATCTTGCGTCAAAAAGAATAGTCCATTTACGTGGTGTCAGGAAGGCGACAAAACGGACAGCTTCCCGTATTGCGACAAGCTCTGCAGCTGTTGAGGACGATTTGTGTTCCAATTTGTGTTGGCTGGATGTGTCCAGCTGAGGGATCACAAAGGCCGCGGTCGGGGAGCATGAGGTAACCGATCCTTCTGTGTATATGTGCACAGAGCCGTCGCAAAGCCCTGCCAAATGGGCCAAGGTGAGTTGTTTAAGACCAGTGGAAGGGATACGCGACTTCTTCGAAATCCCAGGTATGTTAAGGCGCACGTTTGGTCTATGCAGTATCCACGGCGGCACTTCAGAGATGATGGTAGGTGCGAAGTCTGAGGGTATGATATGCCTGCGAGTAGTGAGACATCGTGAGTAGGTGCAGCTTGGGTGGTTTTCTAGAATTGAAGACAAGGGGTGGTGTCGGAGGTGAACTCGAAGTGGCTGACATGACATGTAAACTTCACTTGGATAGGCCCATGATTTCTCTATAGTGCCGGAAGTCGATGCACACCGCGGCAGGGCTAGGCATGTTCGTAGAGCTTGGGCGTGAGGGCTTTCTAATGAGCGAAGACAAGTTATACGTATATTGGAAAGCACAGGCATGCTGTATCGTAGGTAGCTCACAAACAACGCCTGATATAGCTGCAAAAGACTTTTTCTGAGGGGCCCCACCTAAGTCCAGCTATAACACGAAGAACGTGTATAAAACTAGACAGTAGTTTAGTTCGTAGTGCACTGACATGCTTCGGCCAAGATAGGCTGCGGTCAATGACGACACCTAAGTATCTACAGAGTGTGAAAGCAGGGATCACGGCTCCGTCAACGAATATCGGATACCGTGTCATTGATTTCCTTGTAAACGCCATTGCAGCACATTTTGCTCTGGAAAGTTGCAGGCCTTGATGGCGCTATTTTGATGTTATGTCTGTGGCCCGTTGTAGTCTTGCACGTATTTGCGGACGCGTTACTCCAGATGCCCATATGCATATATTGTACGCGTATATGCTTCCAAACACAACAACTGAGGTATTTTCTTCGCGTTATCATCGCTCGCGTACTTCTACATCAACTGCAGAAATGGCAGCTTGCGCTGTCGCCCGCATTCCGGTGCGCGTGTGGTTGAAGCCAGCGAACGAGCAGGTTGGCAGATAAAAAAAGGACGCGCGTGCGCATTACGCGCTCTCGAACTTAGGCGCACAGCCGTCAGACGGCGCGGCGATGCAGTTTAGTCGCCGCTCTCGTGGTCTCTAGAATTTTGCACTCGACTGTACAGTGTTGTGAACGTTGTTGTAGTGCTCCCTTAAGCGATCACTAAAGCACCTGCCGGTCTGTCCAACATATTAACTCTGCACACTCAAACTCGTTAAACGAGGTATTATAAATTTATTCCTTGTTAATAGCCTCAAGAATCATGCCCGCACGCGATGCAACAGTTTTGCCGCACAGGTTGGTCGCCTTTCTTGTGCTGGATACCCTATGGCCTTAATTTCTGCCATAGCAGAACAGCATCTTAAGCGCACCAAATGTGATGAGCCCGCTCAGTCACGGTGCCAACCGCATGAAAAGCCCGGTTTGCAATGCTCCTGTATATTCATGATGGCTCCCAACGGCTACAAAAGATTGGGCAGCGTGCAGGAATCACTGTGGTTTTCTCAGCCCCGGAAAAGCTGACAAGGCTCTGTAAACGTGTCACTGTGCCTACATCACTTCAGTTTTATTGCGATAGCAATTATATGGACACTCCTAACGCATTGTGCCGTCGCGGTGAGGTTCCGTATAAAGTCCAAGGCGATAAAATCGTCACCGCGCGCCGTACGCAGTGTGTGCGACTGAAAGCTTACAAGGGTGAGCCGGCAATCGCGGCTCCATCTAGCGCACGCCAGGGAGGGAGGCAAGCCATGGGGGCGGGGCGACGGAGAGGGAAAGAGGGAGGGGGGTGCACTCTGCTCCATCGACTGCCGCTGACAGCGCAGGCGCCGTAGCGATCTGTAATTTGGGCGCAAAGCACGCCCGCGCGGGCCTCATCTTCAAACAGATTTGCGTTGGGGACAAAGTGCGTGCGTCGAGTGCCGGTGGCTTCGTATGCCCTGTGCTTTTGACGTTTAGTTCGCGTTGAAGCGAGACGAGAGACAGCGCGAAGGTCAATTTACCCGCTGCTGCTGGCGCGCTTTCTCACTCCGGCGTTTCACAGCGAGTTTCCATGGCCATCGAGCAACGTGAGTTCATGTTTACCTGTGCGCGTGTGACACTGTGCTTGTCTGTTTAGTTAGTAAGCGAATGTTTAATACTTCATACGGCCCATTAAAATACTATCCGTGCTTCACCACCTGCGTCACGTGTTCAAACCTATCTAGGCGAACAGTCCGAACACATTTTTTTCGTTTTTGCCTGCGAACAAGGCCCCCGTATGGGAGCCAATACGTTCTTTTCTGTTAAATCCGTACTTTGGTCGGCGTAGCGCCCCGAGAGTTTTCTACCCTTCACAATAATTCATGAGTGAAGCAAAGCACAGTGCCATAAGAGGCGAAAATTCTCTAAAGCCCCGGCAACTATGTCTTCCTATGTGTCATACTTTATAAAAATAATAGTAAAGTCATTCACATATTATAAAAATGCTAGCTCTCCCGTAATCGAAAGTACATGTAACCATGAAATGGCTACCATATGGCGTCTTTTACTGCCTGTGGTGCCACCGCCTTCAACCGTTTTTCTTATTCCAACAGTGCAGCGCGCTGAGCGTCTGTCGCTACTTTTTCTTCTTGTCGTGGACCGCTCGTGACCCACGGACCGCTGGCTTCAAAAGAGCACAGGCAACCCTGTCTCAGCGCCAAAAGATGAATGGTGTCCTCTAATCTGTGTTTTTATCGTCGCTATTTGAAATGACAAATGAAACTTCAGCGTACTAAAAGTTACAACTTGAGTGATATTGTGAACAAACATTAGAAATAAATTGAAAGCAATATTTTTTGTAACTTGTTTGGGAAGTAACTAGCTTATGTAATGAAGTCCTGTACAAAGGGTTGGGGACCAGAGACCGCATTTTCTTAACTTTTGAATGGTTGCCCGGATGATCTCGTTTTGTTCTCGCGACGATGTCTGGATGTTCTTGTTTGAGTGCCCTGATGCTCTCGTTTTAGTGCCTGGATATTTTCGCATGAGTGCCCGGATAACAGCTCTGGCTTTTGACTCAAGGTCACTTGAAGGTCGCCGACAAAGGGAGCTAAAATCATTTGATGCTTAAAACTCGTATCGCTCTTCCACTCTGTAAGACCGAGGCAAGGGCGTGGTCAACAATTGATAACAGAATATTACATGACATGGGAGCGACACATGAACCGATGCAAATTCATTTGCTCAGCAGGTAGAATGTGTTGTCATATCAAAAAAGTAGAGTTCAAATCAAATTCTGATGCTGATCTGGTGCTGCCAGGAATCCTTTTCACTGACAACTATAAATAGCATATTAGCTTTTAGAGCTTTTTCCCGCAGGTATATGGTGCATGTTATGCTTTCAGCAATGAACACGCTCGCCCACCTGTGCCCACGCGTCTGTTACACGCCGTTGTGGATGGAGTTGGAAGACGCTCAAGCTTCGCCTCTAAAAGTGGAACGCGATAGCATTCAAAGATCCCTCACTGCTTCTCACGCTTCCCGGCAACTGCAGCTTATGTAACCGTAATGTTTACCGGGGAACGCTTGCGGCGAATGCTATGCGCGAAGGCGAGCTTTCCGATAGAAACTCGGCCTCTTGCGTGGGGCGATCCCGGTGGTGTGCACAGCTGCGCCCAAAAAGAATTACATAATTTTCAGGTTTCTGGTATTGTTTCTCACTTTTAATATTTAGGTATGAGAAGCTTTAACATAAAAGGCATGCGCTGTGGGTGTTTTGTTTCATGACATTTGTTTGTGGATTGTCATTCTCAAAATTCCGAGGAATAACTTTGCCATGAATGCAAGACAAGGTTTGAGCAACATTAATGATAGAATGGTGTGGCATACCTAAATATATTTTGAGGGCCTGCGTGGTTGGGGATGATTTTCTCGGCGCGGGCGCCAAAGCCGACACCAACGCCGGATTTTCTGCGACAGGGGGCCCTTAACCCTATCGCATTCATATTCGTAGACCCACAGTACAATGTGTCTCACAATCAGATCGTGGTTTCGGCACGTAAAAGACGAGAATTGAGTTTTAATCTGTTATATTCGGAAAACAGCAGACGGTTGAGGAAAAACGTTCTGCTGATTGCCACCGTAGGTGTGGCATATCGTATACCTCTGTCTTCTGGTAAGTCCTTCAGAGGACAAACTGGCCGATGCGCGAATGACCGTGCACTGGAACACGATTTATGAGTCAGAAATAAAGAAGCTGCGCATTTGCCCGTGCACTGTGATTCCTGCAGATGTGGGCCGCTCTTCTCACGCATACATAATATATAAAAACGTAACAACACGATTGCGAGAGAAATATCTTTCCCCATTAACAACAACGCAGATAATGGTAATTAGTGACACATCTGTAGCTTTGTTTCATTCAGAAGCCGCCTTGTTGGAACTTGCAACATGAAACAAATATCAGTTTTCTTTCTTTTTTCAGCTGTGACGCTGCGGTTCCGCGCATTTCTTCAGATTCTGGTGCAGTATAGGCACCCTACGCGCAAGCATTCCGTACCAACCGCTCCGCCAGATCAGCAGCCTAGCGAGCGGGCAATCACATCTTGCAGGAAATCTTGCGCATTCACGATGCTCTCTAGGCAGCGTTTCTTACGATGCAAGCCCCCGTTTCCACGTTGTCCAGGTATAGGTGCCTACCACAACAGCATCCCCGCAGGGGCGTCTGCGCAAGCAGGCGTTTGGTGAGTTGCGCCACCACGTACCCGAGCACATGGGGGTTGGACCCTCCCGCGTGTAGCCGTGCGCGGCTTAGCCGTGTCTGGGGAAAGGGGGATCCTGGGGGTTGAGCCGATGCCGGGTATTTTGGACCTTTAAGGCCCCCGGCGGAGGCAACACACCTCTTCGGCGTCTGCTTCACATAGACGGCACCCCTGGGCTGACCCACCCAGGGGAAATCGGCAGTTGCCTTTTCCTGTCCTTCTCTTAAATCTTCGTCTTTCTCTCTCACTTTCAATCTATCCTGTCTTCTTTTCACTTCCTTTACTTCCGTTTTCCCAGGCAGCTAGGGTTAACCTTGTGTAGGTAGCCAACCTTGGATATTCCATATTTGGTTATAGTAGTGGCGTACAGCTGGCGTTTGCAGGACCAATCTTTTCCAGGTATTGCAGCGTCCCCTAGTTGGGCTCCATAGTGGGTGGCTGGCGCTGCTGCCGAATATTCACCTATACTTATGGCAAGTTCTTTTCCCCCACTCACTGATTGCCGTCTGAAACGAGGGCGCACCGAAGATGTTTTCCAGTTTTTTGGACGTCAAACACAGAACTTTCTTGGATTTCATGTGATCCACTCAGAAAAAACAGACACATCAGTACAAACAATCTCACCTTTCCTTGTGTCAAAGACTCGGACTGATATTTTTGGACCAGGCTACAAAGCATCCAGGATGGCAAGCGGGGATCTCCTCTTGGAACTCCGTGATCTCAAACAATACGAGAAACTGCCCGATCTAGTGTCATTTGGACATGCCCGACTAACAGTAACCCCACACCGTACCATGAATACCACCCGTGGCGCTGTCTCAGATGATGACCTGTTGCAGCTGAGTGAGGCTGATCTCCTTGAGGGTTTCAGTGACCAGAATGTCATCAATGTGAAACGGATTAAAATAAGGCGGGATGGCAAAGAACTCCAGACCAAGCACTTAATACTTACATTCAATTCAAGTGTTCTGCCCGAGTCTATCGAGGCCGGGTACATCAAACTTCGTGTAAGGCCATACGTGCCAAATCCTTTGAGATGTTTTAAGTGCCAGCGGTTCGGCCATAGTTCCCAGAACTGCCGAGGCCGCCAAACTTGTGCAAAATGCAGTGCTCCTGAACATTCATCCGAGTCTTGCGAAAGCTATCTACATTGTGTTAACTGTAATGGAGACCTCGCCGCCTACTCGCGGTCGTGCCCATCCTGGAAAAAATAAAAAGAAATAGTAACTATTAAAGTAAAGGAAAACATAACTTTCAAGGAGGCACGCAGGCGGGTATCGTACCTGCCGAAAACCAGCTTTGCCAAAGTGGTGCGTCAGGGGGCAGCGCCACAACGGCTTCCGGCGGCTGTCTGGCACACGCATAGTGAGCCGGCGGTGACGCCATCCGCCCCCTCGGCGGCTGCAGCTAGCGCTGCTCCGCCATCTCAGAACAAGGGGCCATCGACCTTCGGGCTGGTGGCCTCCAAGGTCCCGTCCCTCGAGACGAGGCCTTCACGTCAAACTAACCGCTCGCAAGAGCGTGTGTCCAGCGCGTCGCAAGATGCAATGGACACAACCGGCCAGACGGCGCCACCAGCGCCTAAGGAGCGGCGCAATTCTATCGACCGCTCCAAAAAAGAAAAATCTCGTGTCACGGCGCCTGGAAAAGGCCCGTGAGCCAACATGGCATTCTTGAACATACAGCATAAAACACTATTCAAATGGTCACCCAAATCCTACAATGGAATGTGAGAGGACTTCTCCATAACCTCGACGAGATCACAGAACTCCTCCATAAATATAAGCCAAAAGTTCTGTGTGTTCAGGAAACGCATTTAAAACCCCAACAAACAAACTTCCTCAGACAATATGCTATCTTCCGGAGGGACCGTGACGACGCTGTCACCCCGTCCGATGGAGTAACAATAATAGTAGATAAGTCTGTTGCTTGTCATAACCTTTCTCTTCAGACGTCCCTTGAGGCGGTATCTGTGCGAGCAATTCTCTATAAAAAAATTAGTAGCCATCTGTTGCACTTACATACCGCCTCATCACCAACTTAGCAAAACAGAGTTCTACAAGCTGACTGACCAGCTCCCGGAGCCCTATATTATAACCGGTGATTTTAACGCTCACAGTACTTTGTGGTGAGACTCCCGGTGTGATGCCAGGGGTCGACTTATTGAAAACTTTTATTGCGATAGCAATTATATGGACACTTCAACCGGATTTCTGCCGTCGGCGTCGTCGTCGTCGCCGTCGCCGTGAGGTTCCGTATAGATAAAATCTTCGCCGCGCGCCCTATGCCCCAGAGGCAGCGTGCGGGGACGCGCGCTGTCACGGAGAGCGAACGCACTCAATCTCCCACGCGCAAGCAAGGAAGCGGAAAGCCAGCGCCGGAGGGAGCAGGGGGGGGGGGGGCACTTCTCTGCCAAGAACAACCGCGCTCGTCGCTCGTCCGCACAGTCTCTTATCTCTCCCACGCGCAAGCAAGGAAGCGGGAAGCCAGCGCCGGAAAGAGCGGGGGGGGGGGGGGGCGCACTTCTACGCTGCCAAGAACCGCGCTCGTCGTTCGTTCGACCGCACCGTCTCTTATCTCCACACGGCTCTGACCTTTATGCGCCGTCCATTCGCCGCTCAGTTTCCGTTGAAACGATAGACCGCACGTACCTTCGCCCGCTGCTGCGGCGTATATATGCGCTTGCTGCCAGCGTTTTGACAGTCGTTGTCTGCAGTCATTCAGTGTGATCTATTCATGTTTGTTTGTGCGCGCTCACACCACGCTTGTTCAATCAGTTAGTAATAGTCGGGCCACATTTTCCAACGCACGCTACACATGCAATGCTACCCGGGTCGGCAGTGCAGCACTACAGGTGTGTCCCTTCGCACGCGCTGCCCACGGGAAGCGCTTCTCATCAACACCACCGTTTCACACGCGCCTTCTCGTGGTCATCGAGTCTCTCCATGTCGGTCTACTTGCGCCGCAGCACACCTGCTTACTTAATCAGCTCATGTTTACTACAATTCATATTGCTACCAAAGCCGCTCACCTTACTTCGTATGACATTTCTGTGTTGCTATCGCATTCATTGCTTCGCCCTCAGGGCGAAACTGTGACATTTTTTTGGTAACATCTGGTGTGTGCCTCTTTAATAAAAAAGAGCCCACGTATTATAATATCCACAATAATTCATATTCTTCTATAGATTTAGCGATTGGCACTGCGAGCCTCCTTCCTTACATAGACTGGAATGTTGTCAAGAACCCATTTGGGAGCGACCACTTTCCTGTAATGCTTAACTTTATACAGGAACATGATAGTCCACCCCACGCCCCCGTTGGAAATACCGTCCGCTGATTGGAAAGTTTTAAAGAGTCAACATACTTATCAGAAGATTTTATGAACAATTTTAATATTGAAGACGCAGTAGCGTATTTTACTGGTTTTATAATCGACGCAGCGAAAAAATTCATACCACAAACAAAAGGTCTCTCAGGTAAAAGACAGGTCCCCTGGTGGAATGAGGAGTGCCGACTGGCACGAAAGAAACAGAACAGAGCGTGGGGTGTACTCCGTCGCTCCCCGACTGCGGAAAATCTCATAGAATTTAAACTGGTAAAATCACAGGGAAGACGGACGCGGCGACAAGCAAAGAGGGTGGGAGAGCTTTCTGTCTGGCATAACATCTTACACACAAGAGTCTAAAGTATGGAATGGCCTTAGAAGGCTAAAGGGGCAGGAAACCCACCCATTACCGCTTGTCAATGAACAAGGGAACGGCTTGGAGGGCCAGGCGAATGCTCTCGGTGAACACTTTGAGCGTGTGTCGAGCTCGACCCAGTACTCCGAATCATTTCTTAAGCACAAACAGATAGCTGAACGCAAGGCACTCGACCGCAAGTGCACAAAGAACAACGCTTATAACCTTCCTTTTAGTATCGCTGAGTTAAAAGCTTCTTTGAACATGTGTGAAAGCTCTGCCCCGGGGGCCGACAGAATCATGTATGACATGATTAAAAACCTCCACACAGACACATTAAGTACGCTCCTAGTACTTTTTAATAAAATTTTTACTGCCGGGTACCTTCCAGCTGCATGGAAAGAAGCTGTTGTTATTCCAGTTCTGAAGCAGGGTAAAGATCCCTCCTCTGTAACAAGCTACCGCCCAATAGCGCTTACGAGTTGCCTTTGTAAGCTTTTCGAAAAGATGGTTAATCGCCGTCTTCTACATTTTCTGGAATCGAACAAACTGCTTGATGCGTGCAAGTGTGGCTTTAGGGAAGGCCGGTCGACGACTGACCATCTCGTACGCATTGAGGGCATTATTCGTGATGCCTTCATTCGTAAACAATTCTTTCTATCGGTATTCCTCGATATGGAAAAAGCATACGATACTACCTGGCGTTACGGAATATTAAGAGACCTTTCCGAAATGGGAATCCGTGGAAACATGTTTAGCTTAATTGAAAGCTACCTTTCTAACCGGACATTCCATGTTAGAATTGGAAACATTTTGTCTAGGCAATTTGTCCAGGAAACTGGAGTGCCTCAGGGTGGCGTCCTTAGTTGCACCCTTTTTATTGTCAAAATGAATTCATTGCGCTCCTGTATTCCGCGAAGTTTATTTTATTGCGCATATGTTGATGACGTGCAGATAGGATTCAAGCCATGTAACCTGTCCATCTTTGAGCGACAAGTTCAGCTAGGCGTGAACAAACTGTCTAAGTGGGCTAATGAGAATGGATTTAAGCTCAATCCCCAAAAGAGCTCCTGTGTCCTGTTTACACGAAAAAGATGCTTGGTCCCAGAGCCCATTATTAAACTCCATGGAGAACGCGTTCCTGTGAATACAGAACACAAATTCTTAGGCGTTATACTAGATTCAAAGCTTACCTGTATTTCTCACATAAAGCACATTAAAGGTAAATGCCTAAGAACGCTAAATATCCTTCAAATCCTGTCGCACACAACGTGGGGTAGTAACAGGAAGTGCCTCATGACTCTGCACAAAAGCCTTATATGGTCGCGGTTAGACTATGGTGCTATAGTCTACCAATCCGCTTCACCCAGCGCTCTGAAGATGCTAGATCCTGTGCACCATCTAGGTATCCGCCTCGCGACCGGTGCCTTCAGAACAAGTCCCATACAGAGCCTGTATGTAGAATCAGATGTGTGGTCTCTTGAACTGCAGAGGACATACTCTAGTTTCTTATACTTTCTGAAAGTAAGTTCCAACTGTGAACATCCATGCTATTCAACGATAAACGATACAACGTCTAGTATACTTTTTCAAAACCGACCTTCAGTGAGACAGCCCTTTTCACTGCGTGTAAGGAAACTGAGTGAGGACATGGGTATTCCGCTCCCTACACATGTAATAATGGCTCCAGCAAAGCCGCTTTCGCCATGGCTGTGGCAGGAGATAGTGTGTGACTTATCATTTGAGGAAATTACGAAACACGCTTCAGAAGTACACATTAGTATGCAGTTCCTTGAACTCCAGTGGAAGTATTCTTGTCCACAATTCTACACAGGCGCATCGAAGTCGCACTCCGGCGTATCGTATGCAGCTGCTGGTCCGTCATTTTCAGAATCCGACGTCCTGCACACGGAAACCAGCATCTTCACTGCAGAAGCTTATGCAGTGATGGCGGCTGTGAAACATATTAGAAAAACAAATCTCACAAAAGCCATTATATTCACAGACTCCTTAAGTGTAGTGAAAACTTTAAAATCAATACACAAACATAAAAATCCTATAATCAACGACCTTTATGCACTGCTATGCAGAACCTACATGTCAAACCAACATGTTGTATTATGCTGGGTGCCTGGGCACAGAGGCATCGAAGGAAATGTACTAGTAGATGAAATGGCTAAAGCCATGGTAACGAAAGCTAGCAGTTTCTCCATAGCAGTCCCAGCCACAGACCTAAAGCCATTCCTTCGTAAAAAGCTCAAGAGCCATTGGCAACACTTGTGGGATACCGAAACCTTGAATAAGCTGCATGCAATCAAACCCCAGTTAGGGAATTGGTCGCCACTATCCAAATCACGACGATGTGATGTGCTCTTTTGCCGACTGAGAATAGGGCACACCTATGGTACCCATTCTTATCTTTTAACTGGTGCTGAACCTCCTAGCTGTGGTAGATGTGGCGAGAGGCTGACCGTCCTCCACGTCTTGGTGGAGTGTCGGGAAGCGGAACCTGAACGAAAAAAGCATTTTCCTCAAGCTTACCAGCAGTGTATCCCCCTTCATCCCGCACTATTTCTTGGCGCAGAACCACTCTTCGGGTCTAAAGCGGTGCTTAATTTCTTAAACGATGTTGTGTTGCACGTTATTAGCCCAAGAGATTCCTAGCACGCCCTCACTATAGAGGGTGCAGCTGCGATAGTAGTACTGTAAGGCACAAGCCTCTGGGCCCTTGCGCTCAAGGGCACTGGTGAGGCAGCTGTGCCATTGGGTTGTCAAATTTTATTGTATTATTCAGACATAGAGTATGTTTTTTGATCATAGCCCATATCACTTGTCATTCTCATTATTTTAGTGTCTATATATTTTACGCCGTTTACATCGTAGGTTTTAGGCCCCTATAAAGCCCATGTGCAATCACCATCTGCCATTTACCACTTCATGGACTGCTTCATACTACCTTTCTTGGCGCTCTTTGGTCATCCCTGGCCCTTGCGCCAATAAAATCCATACATCATCATCATCATTACCACAACAGCATATGCCGTATTATGACCAGTCTGCAGTGCGCGTATGGTGTCTTGGCAGGCACGCGCTCCATACTGACAGAGGCCGTATGCTTTCGAATACTGACGTTGACTGGCCAATTGTGTTGCTTATCAAGTTCCAACAAGCATAGAGTTAAACCAAGGCATTAAACAGGCGCGCGTCTGTTGCTGCTCAAAAAATAGCCTCGTTTCCGTGGTAGCCCAAGTGGCTGGCGTTGGTAGATCTTGTACGAAGCTGAAACAGAAGCAACGTCATCTGGCCAGCGCCTTGTCCCTGTATAGATAGACGATTTTTAAAGCTAATAAAATAGTTGGTAGTAGCGCTCGTGCTGTGCTCTTCGTCTCTGTACGTGGCAATGTGCGCCCCTCTTCTTATAGTTGTGCACACGCGTTGCTGCAATGTTACTTCCACGCCGTTTCTGCTCAAAGAGCACTGCAAAAGCTATGCGGTGACGTGCAACAGCCAGGAGAGGCGCTCTCTCCGTCCGATGGAAAGTTAAGAAGTGCTGCGACTTGGGCCAGTTAGTTGTACGTTCCTTGTTATCTATATGTTAGGCGTTTGGTTTTGACAAACGAAGATGAATACATGAGCCAACCATTCCTAAATCTAAGCACGAGTGAAATCCAACTAATGTGTACCAGCGAAAAAAAAAATAAGCGCAGGCGATGCGTACGCTTGATGCCTGGGGGTAAGGGTTCTTCCGTTACTTACGTATTCATATAAATGCAAAGCTAACGTGTCCGAAATAATACAGTTGCGAGTTTACGCTCCTGTCTGTATCCTGTCGGTGTTCAGTGTTCCTAAACAGCGCGACAAGTAACTAACGATGGAAAGGTCTTACCCGGACGTTTGTCTTATTTACGGCTTGATATTTTCTCTATTATATGATGTAATAGTAGAGGTTCACGCCTTTATAGGTTGCACGGGTCTGGTCGCTCGAGAATGAAGAATATTAGCGCAAAATGTGTAACAATATATGGCACAACTATATCACACACAAACACACACACACAAAAAGAAATACGGTAAGTCAGCGATAACACAAAGCTCACGAGTCCGGGAACCCACAGAAGACAAACAGGTGTAACGCACAGTTACATATGTAAGCAGAAGTACTTCGAAGTGTGTGAGCACATATGCAGAATTTCACCGTTACACAGCCGAGTGAAATAAAGTTCTTCATACCATATATTATATATATATATATATATATATATATATATATATATATATATATACAGACGAGTATGTAGACCGTAAGTAAAACGATACATACCATATCACGTAAACCTTTTGGCAACATACCAAGCTTCGACTTGCATGACAGGTATACTTTCGTAGGACACTAAAATTTAGTATACACATGAGATCCTGTTTTCTGTGACAGCTTTTCAAGCGACATGCTTTTTTTTTTGTCTGAAGCCCCGCTGTTGGCCATTAGCCAAGTATTTTTTAAATCAAAATTCCACACTGTCTTGCTGAACTGTGGACGGTTGGCACCCTTAGTCGGCGCCCCTTTTGTGGCCCTGAAGAGGAAGTGTTCAAGTAAATAATTTCGAAATTGCTTTTAGGTGTCCGTTGTTACCTTGCATGGGCGATGATCGCTGGCGAGACTGTCGTATCAATAAATGCGCCGGTTTTCCAAATAAAGAGCCTTGCAAATACAGCACTCTTCCTGTTTCGCTCCCACCAGGAAATTGCTCTGATTTTTGAACATTTAGCTGTACCGCAGCAGCAACAAGAACCTCTATTGTTTTATTTTGCACCGCAATCACAATGCAGCCGCCGTACCCAGCACTTCTACCCGCATCATAGTCATCCTCAGCGCATTGCAATAGCCGATGAACAATTACGGCAGCTTGCTTGTAAACGCAACATTGTTGGACCAAACTACTGAACACGGGGTTGCTGGCATACTTGTTCTTGCAGGAGAACTACGCTACCAGGCAGAAGACGGTGATTGCACGCATATCATCACTGGCGAGCAATATGCCGTGAAAGTCAAGGCAGTAGCTGCAAGCTTGAACATGAAGGTAAGCAGCCACGTCTACGCGCGCTTGCTGAGAGTTCTTATTTTCGGAACATGTGCATAAATGTCCCTCTATTATTTATGAATTAGAACCAATCATTTAATTAGGCGGAATGCGAATTATAGTCTGAGTATTTCTAAGCGATGACAAACAACATTACTTTGGTTCTGTGGAGCTACGTAGCATTTGCATATTTTTAAAGTTTGGCCCAAGTTAACTGAAACACCCTTTATAGGAATGGCACCCATACGCTTGCGTGTAACTCGCGTTCACGAAGTGAAACTTCACTAACTTTTTTCTTGGTTTTCATTGTTCCTTATTGCTTCTAAAGCTACTAATCATCTATATTAAAGCTATCAAAGCGATTAAAGCCCTAACTTCGCAAATTACGCATTTTTGTGCAGATAGAAGGAATTGCACTTTTCGCGTCCCAGACCGATCTTGCTCAGGCACTCGCCAAAGAATGCGTACGCATTAATAATCCGAACGCCAAAGAAACAATCTCATTCTGATACTATTTATACCTTAACATTTAATGCTAGCACTAATCACAGCTTACTGCCAAGTGCTCGCACTCCGGGGCGTCTGCGCAAGCAGGCGTTTGGTGGGTTGCGACACCACGGACCCGAGCACACGGGGGTTGGACCCTCCCTCGCGTAACCGTGCGTGGCTTAGCCGTGTCTGGAGAAAGGGGGATCCCGGAGGCTGAGCTAATGCTGGGTGTTTGGACCTTTAAGGCCCCCCGGCGGAGGCAACACACCTCTTCGGCCTCTGCTTCACATAGACGGCACCTCCAGACTGACCCACCTGGAGGAAATCGGCAGCCGCCTTTTCCTGTCCCCGTCAACAATCTTTTGTCTTTCTCTCTCACTTTTCCATCTGTCCTGTCGTCTAGTCACTTGTTCTCACATCCGAATTTCTCAGCGGCAACGGTTAACCTGGTGTAGCTATCCAACCTTGCGTATTTTATATTAAGTTATAGCGGCGAGGCTGGCGTCTGCAAGCATTCCATCCTTGTAGCGTCCCCTTGTTAGGCTCAGTGGTGGGTGGCTACTATCGCCGCCGAATTTGGCAATTTTATATGGCAAATCCTTTTCCCCCCCCTTCCTGATCGCTCCCTGGAAAGGGGGCGCACCGATGACACTTTCAACTTTTTCATGAAACCCAAAGAAATATTTCCCAAGTACCATGTCATTCTAGCCAACACGAATCGAAGACATTCCGTACTATTCTCCATTTGTTGTAGCAAATTGCCTGACAGGGAGCAATCGGCCCAGGTTACAAAGTAACTAAGATGGGAAGCGGAGACCTTCTTCTGGAAGTGCGTGATAAGCCCCAGTATAACAAATTGTCGAAACTTGTTGCATTTGGTGACATACCCGTCTCAGTAGGCCCCCTACAGGTCAATGAACACTGTACGCGGTGTTATCTCTGATGACGACCTCCTAGAACTAAGTGAAAGCGAGCTCTTGGATGGATGGCAAGACCAAAACGTAGTAAAGGTTCAAAGAATTAAGTTAAGGGGTGACGACAAGGAAATTCCCACAAAGCATGTAATTATTACGTTTGGAACAAGTAACCTTCCAGGTTCAATCGAGACCGGATATTGTAAGGTGCGTGTACGACCGTACATACCCAATCCGCGCCGATGCTTCAAGTGTCAGCGTTTCGGACATGGGTCTCAGAGCAGCGGAGGGCGCGCTACTTGTGCAAAATGTGCTTCTAAAGAACACGCCTCAGACAACTGCACTTCCACAACCCATTGTGCCAACTGTGACGGAGACCACCCCGCCTATTCGCGATCGTGCCCGTCATGGAAGAAAGAAAAAGAAATAATACAACTCAAAGTCAAGCTAAACATTTCCTGCCCAGAGGCGCGCAAGCGTTTTTCTGCCCACAACCAGTCCAGTCCTTCGTACACCGATGTGGCGTGCTGGGGGGCAGCGTCACATCCTGCGGCGGCCGCCCGAGTCACACGGAGTGTGACGGCGGTTACGCCATCAGCTCCCCTGGCAGGAGCAGCCAGTGCTGTTCCGCCCATTACAACGCAGGGCCAGCAGTCCTCCGGCCCTGCCGGTCCCAGGGCAGACCGGCCCCAAAACCCCCCTAGTGTGCCCGCGCAGCGGGCAGCATACAGCGCCTCTGTCGAGGCAATCGATGCAAGCATCACTACTCCGGCATCCCAGGCTCCAAAGGAACGGCGTAGCTCCGTGGAGTGCGTCGGGAGAAAAGAAAAATCCCGTATCACGGGGCCTGGAAAGGTCTCGTGAGCCACCTTATTTCCGCTTGACACACACCCAAAAACACTTCCAATATGGTTACACAGATCATGCATTGGAATGTGAGAGGTCTACTCCACAATCTGGATGACATAAAGGAACTCCTACGCAAGTTTAATCCACGAGTGCTTGGTGTGCAAGAGACACACCTCAACCATACACATACAAACTTTCTGCGGCAATACGCCATTTACCGTGAGGACCGCAACGATGCTTTTGTCTCATCGGGCGGTGTCGCCATAATAGTTGATAAGGGTGTCGCCTGTCAGCATGTGCAGCTGCAAACGCCCCTTGAGGCAGTTGCAGTCAGAGCAGTGCTTTTATTGCGATAGGCAATTATATGGACAATTCAAACGGATTTCTGCCGTCGGCGTCGCCGTCGCCGTGTAGGTTCCCTATAGATAAAATCTTCGCCACGCGCCGTATACCCGAGCGGAAGCGTGCGGGGACGCGCGCTATCACGGAGAGCGAACGCACTCAATCTCCCACGCGCAAGCAAGGAAGCCGGAAGCCACCGCCGGAGGAAGCGGGGGGGGGGGGCACTTCTACTCTGCCAACAACCGCGCTCGTCGCTCGTGCGCACCGTCTCTTATCTCCACACGGCTCTGACATTTATGCGCCGTGCATTCGCCGCTCAGTTTCCGTTGAAGCGATAGACCGCACGTACCTTGGCGCCCGCAGCGGCGTATGCGCTCGCTGCCAGCGTTTTGACAGTCGTTGTCTGCAGTCATTCAGTGTGTGATCTATTGATGTTTGTTTGTGCGCGCTCACACCACGCTTGTTCATTCAGTTAGTAATAGTCGGGCCACATTTTCCAACGCACGCTACATATGCAATGCTGCCCGGATCGGCAGTGCAGCGCTACAGGTGTGTCCCTTCGCACGCGCTGCCCACGGGAAGCGCTTCTCATAAACACCACCGTTTCACACGCGCCTTCTCGTCGTCATCGAGTCTCTCTTCATGTCGGTCTACTTACGCCGCAGCACACCTGCTTACTTAATCAGCTCATGTTTACTACAATTCATATTGCTACCAAAACCGCTCACCTTACTTCGTATGACATTGCTGTGTTGCTATCGCATTCATTGCTTCACCCTTAGGGCCAAACTGTGACATTTTTTAGTAAACTGCCGACAATTACATCTTTATACATCGCGCCCAGCTATCAACTCTCGAAAGCAGAATTTGAAAGCCTTATGGCACAACTTCTGGAGCCATATATTCTTGTTGGAGACCTAAATACGCATAATTCCCTGTGGGGTGACTCTCGATGTGATGCCAGAGGGCGCCTGATAGAAAACTTCTTGTTATCTACAGGGTCATGTTTATTAAATAAGAAGGAACCAACATTCTACAGTGCCGGAAACAAAACCTTTTCATACATAGATTAAGCATTGCATCGAGTACAGTCGTGCCATACTTGGAGAATGGAAGGTGGTTAAGGATCTATACGGGAGTGACCATTTTCAATTATCTTCAGATTAACAAAACAGGACGAATGCTCACCACATGTGCCCCAGTGGAAAGTCGACTCAGCGGACTGGCAGCGATACCGAGCCCTTACATATTTGACCTGGGATAACATTAGTATGCTAAGTATTGACGATGCAGTTGCATATTTAACAGCATTTATTGTGGATTCACCGTCAATATGTATACCGCAAACAAATGGATCGCCTTCTAAACGATGTGTTCCCTGGTGGAACGATGAATGTAGAGAAGCGCGAAATAAACAAAATAAGGCTTGGAATAACCTCCGTGACTCGCCGACTGCAGAACACCTCATCCTCTTCAAGAAAATAAAGTCGGAAGGTAGAAGAACGCGTCGCGGTGCCAAAAGGGAAAGCTGGCAGAAATACATCTCCAGCATTAATTCTTATACAGACAAAAGGAAAGTCTGGAACAGGGATAAGAAATTAGAAGGCCGCGAAACCCATCCTCTACCTTTAGTAAACACACAAGGAGACACACTTGAGGACCAGGCTGATTGTCTAGGAGCACATTTCGAGCACATTTCCAGTACATCCCATTACACAGATACATTCCTAAGATACCAGCGACAAGCAGAGCGACAACCTCTGGGTCGGAAAGGCACAGCCAATGAAGCATACAATCGTCCATTTAGCATGGCGGAGTTTCAGGCTTCACTCAAGTGTTGTAACATTTGTGCTCCAGGAAGTGATAGAATACTTTACGAAATGATAAAACACTTACACCATGAAACCCACACAACATTACTGTCACTCTAACTCCATGTTATCTGCCGGCTACATTCCGTCCGCCTGGAAAGAAGCAATAGTAATTCCTATTCTCAAAGAAGGCAAGGACCCTTCCTCAGCCAGTAACTATAGGCCAATAGGTCTGACAAGTTGTATATGCAAACTCTTTGAAAAAATGATTAACAGGCGCCTCGTCCATTTTCTTGAAAGCAACAAAATACTCGATCCCTTACAATGCGGTTTCAGGGAAGGTAGATCCACAATAGATCACCTCGTCCGCATCGAGACCAATATCCGTGATGCCTTTGTAGACAAACAGTTTTTCTTATCAGTATTTTTAGACATGGAGAAGGCATGCGACACAACTTGGCGTTTTGGAATTCTCCGTGACCTGGCTGGAATGGGAGTCCGAGGCAATTTGTTAAATGTGATTCAGAGCTACCTGTCTGATCGCACGTTCCGTGTTAGAGTTGGTAACGTCCTGTCTCGACAATTCACGCAGGAGGCTGGTGTACCACAGGGTGGTGTGCTGAGCTGTACTTTATTTTTTCTCAAAATGAACTCGCTCCAAACTGTCATACCACGTACAATGTTTTATTCTGTATATGTGGATGACATCCAAATGGGTTTCAAATCATGTAATCTTAGTATCTGCGAGCGACAAGTACAGCTTGCCTTAAATAGTCTAAGTGGGCGGACGAGAATGGTTTCAAGCTAAACCCGCGAAAAAGTACATGCGTACTCTTCTCCAACAAGAAAGGTGTACTACCAGACCCCGCTATAGACCTTCATGAAGAACGACTATCTATAAGCTCCGAACATAAATTCTTAGGTATAATCTTAGACAATAAACTAACCTTTATTTCCCATCTGAAGTACCTTAAAGCGAAGTGCCTCAAGACTATGAACTTATTCAAGCTCCTGTCGCGCACATCCTGGGGAAGCGACAGATGCCTCCTAAGCTTGTATAAAAGTCTAATATGGTCACGCCTTGACTACGGAGCCATAGTCTATAATTCTGCTACACCTAGTGCTTTGAAAATGTTAGATACTATCCACCACTTGGGTATCCGCCTTGCTACAGGCGCCTTCAGGACAAGTCCTGTACAAAGCCTGTACGTTGAATGTAATGAATGGTCTCTACACTTCCAAAGCACATATTTAGGCTTCTCCTACGCCTTGAAGGTGAAATCAGATGTATATCATCCGTGACATTCAATTCACGACCAGGCTGTTCCATAACTGCCCAGCCACTAGGCCTCCTCTGTCCCTCCGGTTGGAAGCACTGTCCGAAGAAACAGACGTCCCTCTTCTGGAGAATGTCCTAATGGTTCCTACTCGGCTTCCACCGCCTTGGGAGTGGCAGACTATCGAATGTGACATCTCTTTCGTAGAAATATCAAAAGGAGCACCTGAGGCACATATACATTCACATTTCCTTGAGCTTCAGGAGAAATATTCCTGTGCTGAGTTTTATACAGACGCTTCAAAGTCTCCTGCTGGTGTTGCTTACGCAGCTCTAGGACCATGGCTATCCATGTACTATCCGGTACACTTAACCCATATACCAGTATTTTTACGGCTGACGCATACGCGATCCTCTCTGCAGTAAAACACATAACGCAAACAAATCTCACTAGGGATACTGTGTTCACGGACTCATTGAGCGTAGTACGAGCCCTAATGAGCTTACGAAAACATAAAAACATGTCTTTAACGAACTCTGTGCATTGCTATGCTCAGCTTATATGGGCAAACAGTAATCATCCTATGCTGGGTACCTGGACACAGTGGTATAAAATGCAACGAAGATGCTGACGAGAACGCTACCTCGGTAGCTTTTAGCGACACTGACATGAACGTACCCATTCCGGCCACAGACATTAAACCATACTTACGGCATAAGGTAAAGAAGCACTGACAGAAAGAGTTGGATACCCAGGTATGCAATAAACTGCACTTGATCAAACCTAAATTAGGGCACTGGATATCCGAAAAAACAGCACGATACAAAGAAGTGCTCCTTTGTCGATTAAGAATAGGCCACACCTTCGGCACCCACTCTTACCTATTGACTGGAAGTGATCATCATGTCGAAGGTGTGGCGACACCCTTACCGTGCTCCATGTCCTCGTGCAGTGCAGAGAATTAGAAACTGAGCGTAAAAAGTACTTCCGTTCTGCGTATCGCCAGCAAATTCCACTTCACCCAGCATTTTTTCTTAGTAACGAACCGCTGAACAGTTTTTAGCTTCTTAGATGAAATTAACGTCTTAGAAATAATTTGGCCGGGTCATGTGTAGCACAGCCTCGCCTTCGAGGCTGTAGCTGCATTGACATTGCTCTTCATAGAATACGCCTCTGAGCTCTCTACTTCAAGAGCCCTGTGGAGGCAGTAGTTTTTGTATGTCTCTTATTAGATCAGTTTATCGTAGTGAAACTTTTATGCACTTTTTATTTTGTCATAAATCATTGTCATTATATTTTACGCAGTTTAAAGCGACCCGTCCTTAGGCCTCTTTACAGCCACACTACATTTACATTTGTAACTGAATTCAATCCCTTCATTTATAATACATAAACAATTCATTACCATTTGTCATGGCGCTCTTTGGCCATAGTTGGCAATTGCGCCTAGAGCACTGCACTGGCCGATTTTTACGTTGGGCTGCCCGCCCGAGCCCGATCAAAACTTTTATGGCGAGACCCGGGCCCGGCCCGGGCCCGGAAATAATCTACGTTACCCGCCCGGCACGGCCCGCCACCCCTTTACCTTAGGCCCGAGCCCGGCCCGAGCCCCACTCGAAACCGGCCCAAACCCGGCCCGAGACCGAAAAATAATGTTTTTCAGTGTTGAGACGCCCGAGAATAACTCGCTGCACGTTACATGCACACCACCAGAAAGCCCGAGCCCGGCCCGGGCCCGCGTAAAAAAAACCCGAGCCCGGCCCGGGCCTGGGTCAAAAAGCACACGCCGTGCCTGAGCCCGGCCCGAGCCCGTGAAAAAAACTGTTCTACCCGGCCCGGCCCGTGGGCCGGGCCGGGCCGGGCCGGGTAGAACAGTTTTTAGAACAGGGCCGGGTAGAACAGAACCCGGGCTTTTGGGCAAGCCCGAGCCCGTGCAGTGCTCTAATTGCGCCATTAAACGCCACACATCAGATCTGCCATGTGCTCGCAGATGACAATAAGACGTTGTCCCAGTTCGTCTACTATAAATGTTTGCCAGAACGCGATCAGCCTCCTATATAATGAGCCGAAATCCTGTGACAGCCAAGAATTATTGAACTGACTACTGCAGCGTGCTTCAATAAAACATTACCAGGTGCACTTTCAGCTTTCATTCAGCCTGTGAACACGTAAGTATGCAATTTTTTCACATCCTAACATTTTACACCAAATATATATCTGTCAATATTTGACTGTCATCTACATGCAGAATACTGGGGTAATTTATTTCAGATATGTTAGCAGGGACCACGTAAATTAACACTGTCATCTACCGGTAACATTATTTCGGCAGTTCACCAGTTTTGACAATGTTTTTTTCTTGCATGGTTTAAATTCACTAGCACTTGGATTACAGCTCCAAGCGCCCTACATAAGGCATATAGGCACATGGATTAAATTAGCAGGAGCGCGGCATATTTGTGCTTGCACTGGGATTAAATATCTTGGCCCTAGGATTAAATGTTTGGCCCTTGGAACAAATATTGTGGCGTTAAGATTATTTATTCGGCCCTCGCTTTATTTCAGCAGGCAGTTGGGTTAAAGTGAGCAGGAAAACATGTTGGCGGTGGGCAAAGAACGCGCCGCTCAAATCGGTTGCGCGAGTGCAAGGGCGTCAGCGGAGAGTATAGAAACATCGTGAAAAACGCAACGAAGACTATTTGTTTTAAAACGGGAGACATAACCGAAGAAATCAATACGGTTTATTAAAGAAATGATGCGGGGGCTTGACCGCGTATATTTTTTGCAATGGGAATATTTCGGCAGCGCTTTTTGTTTTTTCGCGTAATTCGCGAAACAGCGAACCTGGGCGCATTTTCCGGAAGTGCGCGTGAACTGTTCATCTTATTACTCGTGATGATGATAACCTATTTTCGCGCATCTCGGACTTACGGCCGTCAGTGCGCGTTGCATAGCGCAGCTTGCAACACTGACACCGCGTTCCACCGTGTTGCAATGCCGACAACGCGTTCCAGCAGACCCGCTCCGTGAATGCGTGTCTCTCTCTCTCGCTCTCATAGCGCGCAAAACGTCTTCACCTCGCACAGCACAAGCGTGCTAACGAGCCAGCTGTGGACGAAGAGGACTACGCTCGAACGCAATCATATGAAGCGCATAAATACATGTTCTGCAAGCGTGGCCATTTGTACCACGCTTGAGCCATTTGTGGCTAGTAACATGCGTTAATGGCATCGCGAAACAGAAACTTGTCGACAAAGGCGAGCTGCTGGTGAAGGGCCTGATGTGTCTTGTCATAGACCAATATCAAGATGAAGCTTCTTTGGCTTCCCCCACACCTCGAACAGAGACGGATTGTTGAAGCGCTAGAACCTTATGGAACAGTGCAGTCTATCACAAGAGAAATGTGCCGGTGTGACGGCATGGAGGGCTGGCAAATTCCTAATCGCGACGTGGCGTTTACACTGAAGGATGGAGTCTCTGCCAGTAATCTGCCTCACCTATTGAGAATATACGGACACCAGTGCCTCGTCTTGGTTCCTGGCCGACCACCACTTTGCCTACGGCGCAACAGTCGGGCATATCCGGCGACAATGTAGGATACCACGCTGCAGTAACTGTCACCACTCCGGTCACATTTCAGATGCATGCATCGGAACCTACGCTGACAAGCTTCGTGGAAATAGACCAGCTGAGGATGAGACCATCACCGATCATATAATGGATGTGAGTGAGGTTGTGGATGCAACCGGTGAAACACCCGCTGAAGCTCATCGACAGGAAGAGACAAAGCCTTCATCGGCGGACGATAGCCTTAGCCCGAAGCCTGCCGCTGTGGAGGATACTAAGTTGCCTGACGACGAATCAACTATGTCATGGGCAGAATTGCCACCAGTTCAAGACCGCCCGCTATTAGTGGAATCTAGATCGATGTGTGAGGCTACTAAGAAGCGTCCAGCACCAGCTGACAACCCATCGCCTGCGGGAAAGGAGGCCCGGGTTGCCAAGTGTGTCAAAGTTGACAAAACCGCTCCGGGGAACGCCTGCTCCCGCAGATGTCTCTTGTGTTGAAGTGCAGCAAAAGGTCGCCAGTGCATCACCTCATCAAGAAATGAGTGATGCACCCCTAGAGCAGCGTGTAAACGCTGCACCAAAATAGGTAATCATGGCGGGCGCTCTTCCCTTCCACTTTAGTACTTTAAATGTCCGTGGCTTACGCAGTAAGCGACGGCAAGTTCAACTCCTTCGTTTGCTACGCAATGGGAAATTAGATATTGCTGCTATCGAAGAAACAAAGATCTAATCCGATGAAAGCAGAGAAGTAGCTCTAACTCCATTTCTATCTGACTATGATGTTTGTGTAAGCCATGCAATTGGAGTTTCCGCTGGTTGTATGTTATTCGTTAGAAGACAATTACAATGTGATGTGCTGCATTTGTTTACAGATAGGGAAGGGCGCATAATATGGTCTGACATTGATATCAGTGGTATTAGCTTTAGATTTGTGTGTGTTTATGCCCCGAACAAGCTACGTGAACGAGAGTGTTTCTTTTTATCTCTAGAACATCATTTCTCTACAGATCGTGCATTGGTCCTTTTGGAGACTTTAATTGTGTATGTGATGTGCAAGATCGTACGTCATTGAAGCTGAGACGTGATCCAGGTAGTGATACGTTGCAACGTCTGATGTGTGATTATCAGCTTGTGGACATTGGGGAACATGAAAAAGCAGAGTGTCGCTACACGCATTTCCAAGGTACCTCGCATGCAAGGCTTGATCGAATTTACGTTTCGCTTTGCGCCCTATCTCTTATTCATGGTTACACTGTGCACCCTGTGTTCTTTAGTGACCATTGCCTAGTCTCAGTATCTTTTGGTAGCCGTCGATACCAAAGCCGGCGTATGTGCTTGCAGTTGTGGAAATTTAATAACCAACTACTGTCGCGTGAGTGCTTCCTGAAGCGTGTTACTGAGCTTATAGCTATCTGTCATGCCGCAAGGACTTGCCTCTTTTTGCTGTGTGGAAATTAATCAAGCAGGAAGGTAAAATGATAGCTATCGAAGAATCATTAATATCGGCCTTTGCAAAAAGAATAATTACAAAGAATTGTATAGACTTCTGAGTGAGTTACTTGAGCTTGAATGTCTACATCCGGGTGAATATATTGGTGATATTCAAAATACCAAGGCGCAGTTACACGCTTTGTACACAGAAAAATACAGAGCTGCACTAGTGCGTGCGCGAGCACAGCGTTTTCTGGAAGAACAGCCATGCAGTAGGTCCCTGGGTGATAAGCGCCGACACGCGCTGTCTAAACAAATTCTAGATATAGAGTATGGTGGAATCGTTGTTAATGAGCCGGCCGTAATAACTAAATCGTTTTTTGAACATTACCAAAAATTATTTCGAAGCCATAAGGCATTAGATACGGGTGTGTTTGCCACCAAATTTGTATGGTTGCTGCCCCAGTTAAATCAGGACGATTATGATTATACAAATGATAACATTGATATTAATGAGATAACTGCATGCATAGATTCATTAGGTAAAGGCAAGACGTACGGCCCGGAGGGCCTTACTGCGGAATTTTAACAGTGTTTTCGTTCCCTGTTGTCCCCATTATTACTTCACGTGTACCGTGAGTCCTTGGAGGTAGGGTACCTACCTGCCACAATGTAGGAAGGGCACACTGTCCTCATAGCCAAAAGCAATGATGAAACTAAATCGCAAAAAGTGGACGGATACCAGCCTATTTCCTTATGCAATGTGGATTATAAATTTTTTTGCAAAAGTATTAGCTAACCGTTTACAAGTCGTCAAAAGATCTGTGGTAGGTGAACATCAAACATGTGGCATCAGAGGTCGGTCCATTCAGACCAACATTCATGTTGCGAGATCAGTGCTAGAGTGTGTAGCTGAGGGGATTGGACAGGTAGCAATGCTACAGCTAGATCTGGCTAAGGCGTTCGACAGGGTGAATCACTCGTTCCTGTTTAGTGTACTCGAGCGTATAAATATAGGATCGCAGCTCCTTAAAAGTGTCAAAATATTTTATGCTAATGGCTCAACGAGGTTGATAGTGAATGGCTCTCTCTCCGATCCGATTAGGCTTTTATCATCAATAAGACAAGGATGCCCTTTGTCACCGCTTCTCTTCTGCCTCTATTTGGAGCCACTTTGTATGAGCATCCTGAAAGAAAATTTCCAAGTGTTTAAACTGCCGTCGAGTGAGATTCAGGTTCTTGCATATGCAGACGACGTAGCCTTCTTTTCCACTGATAAAAAGAGTGTAAAGACTGCTCTTGCAATTACAGAAGAATTTTGTGCGGCTTCTGGCACTAGCATTAACTTTGTAGAAAGTTCAGGTTTTTGGTTTGGACTATGGGCCACAATGCCATCACATTACGCAGGCATTCAATGGAGAAAAGATCTGCGCTATTTAGGTGTACAGTATAGAAAAAGCAACAGTCATTGGTCGGGAGATGTAGGAAAAATTCAAAGTAAATTCACGGCGAGGACGGAATTTGTCAATGTTCAGTCGTGCTGAAGTGTGCAACGTGTTCATAGTTTCCCGTCTCATGTATGTGCTGCAAGTACTGTACTGCTCAAGTCTTCGCATTCAGGCACTGCATCGCGTATTTGCAACATTTATTTGGAGCTCGAGTTGCGAATCGATTCGGCGCGATAATCTGTTCGTCCCTCTCGAACGAGGTAGTCTAGGATTAGTCCATCTCGTCGCCAGGCAAATTGTTTCTCACCTGTTTTTCTTTCGAGACAGTGACCATCCTTTTTTGCGTGAAATGTTACAGCTCCAATTAGATCATCTTCCTGATATAGTAGTGTCATCAGATGCCAAAGATGTCACACAGACTCCTTTGGGCTTTCTCAAGGAGGTTGTTGATTCGTTCCTTTTCTTGAAAGTTAGATTCAGTCATTCAGTACAGCTTCACTGCGAGTCAAAAAGCAATTTCTGCTGCACTGGTGGATTCGATTTTCCCAGATTCTTTGTATCGTGCACCTTATTTAAATCGGCCTTATCAGGATTGTTGTATAAGGCATCGCTGCCGACTGCAGCGCCATTAGATGGCGCGTGCTTGGAGCCGGCCTGAAGAGAAAGAAGAAGATAGAATAAACAGTCAGGGACTGAGTAATGGCTGTAATGTCTCCTTCCAGTATCCTGCACGATACAACATATTTGGCGACGAGGATTTAACAGCCCATGTGCTACCGGCTTGCCCCTCATCTGTGCCTTCGATTGCTGCCTATCATCCTATACGATGAGTATTTCGGGACTACAACCGCCACCCCCTTTCCTATCCTCACCTGGACACCCGGTCATTCCATGGGAGCAATGGATTCAAGCGTTCAAGAACTACATGGTGGCGTCGGGCGCCTCCGACCTACCTGCCATGCGTCGGAAGGCGATTCTGCTCAACTGCTTGGGCTTGGAAGGTCAACGTATCTTCCAGACTCTGACGTCGGAGGACGACCCGCGCCTTTTGGCTTCGAGCGCCGCTGGAGAGACGTTGACGGCTCCTGGCCCTGATGAGTTCGACCGCGCCATTGTGATCCTTGCAGACCACTACAAGAGCTCTGTCAACGTCACTGCAGCGCGTCACCGTTTCCGTCGACGTGCACAAGCCCCAGGTGAGACGGCCGTCGATTACGTCACCGTGCTACGAGGTCTCGTTGGAGCATGCAATTTCGGTGACTTGGCGGACGATATGATACGCGACCAGCTCATAGAAAAAACTACCAGTGAATATTTGCGCGAACGTCTTCTTCTGGAAGAGTCTCTTACGCTTTCTCGGGCTCTTACCATTGCGAGACAGCATGATCAAGCGACAAGAGAAGCAAAAGAACTTGCACGACACGAAGCACAAGTGCATCACGTTAATGACGAAAACACTTCAGAGATCAAAGAGAAGCACTGTGGCACGTGCACATGCTATAAGAAGCAAACTGAAAGTCGTCGAGCCTTGCAGGAGCAAGAGTGTTATCGTTGTCGTTCTTTAGACCATCTTGCGAATAGCCCTCTCTGCAAAGCTAGGACACATAAGTGTCGTAAATGTGGAAAGATTGGCCATCTGGAAAAGGTCTGCAAGTCTCTCCGAAAGCCTGCGAAAAAAGTTCAGCATGTCGCGGAAGACGACAAAGATACAGCTGACCCAGACGATCACTTAAGTGTTTGTCACATCTGGAGCCGTAGGAAGGGAATTTATGCCGTGTTGGAAATTGAAGGAGTTTCCGTATCGTTCCTGATTGACACCGGATCATCGGTTTCAATCCTAGCCGAAGAACTTTACCAACGTCATTTTGCTACTGCATTTCCTCTGACATCAACATCCGTCCAGCTTCTCGATTATTCTAAGTCAGCAATTCCAATCAAAGGATGTTTCATTGCTCCAGCCACATTTCACGGCCGATGCACTTCTGTTCTTCTGTACGTTGTGCCTGGAGGAACAACCATACTTGGTTTAGATGGTATCGCAGCTCTGGATATGAAGATTCAAGGATCGCCGCTCAGGTGTCTGCTAATGACACAAGAAACTCCTGTGCTACCTCCTGAATTACGTTCCGAGTTCGAGCACTTGTTTGAAAAACAGCTAGGAAACAGCTGATAGCTTCGCGGTGAACGGCCGCTAACTTGGAAGCATTCCAGACACGGCCATCTTCTAACAGGTAAGAGGCGGGTCCACGCTTCTCATCCGGTGTCAATCAGGAACGATACGGAAACTCCTTCAATTTCCAACACGGCATAAATTCCCTTCTTACGGCTCCAGATGTGACAAACACTTAAGTGATCGTCTGGGTCAGCTGTATCTTTGTCGTCTTCCGCGACATGCTGAACTTTTTTCGCAGACTTTCGGAGAGACTTGCAGACCTTTTCCAGATGGCCAATCTTTCCACATTTACGACACTTATGTGTCCTAGCTTTGCAGAGAGGGCTATTCGCAAGATGGTCTAAAGAACCACAACGATAACACTCTTGCACTTGCAAGGCTCGACGACTTTCAGTTTGCTTCTTATAGCATGTGCACGTGCCACAGTGCTTCTCTTTGATCTCTGAAGTGTTTTCGTCATTAACGTGATGCACTTGTGCTTCGTGTCGTGCAAGTTCTTTTGCTTCTCTTGTCGCTTGATCATGCTGTCTCGCAATGGTAAGAGCCCGAGAAAGCGTAAGAGACTCTTCCAGAAGAAGACGTTCGCGCAAATATTCACTGGTAGTTTTTTCTATGAGCTGGTCGCGTATCATATCGTCCGCCAAGTCACCGAAATTGCATGCTCCAACGAGACCTCGTAGCACGGTGACGTAATCGACGGCCCTTCGAAGTTCATGAACTTGGAGTTGGAGGTATCGTATCCGATCATGCACCACAATTTTCTTCAGCGAATTTTGAAGAATTTCTCACAGAGCGCGGAATCACGCATTATAACTCTTCTGTGTATTACCCGCAAGCTAATGGTTTGGTTGAAAGATTTAACAGGGTATTAAAGTCATACATTCAATTGGCCCTGTTAGAACGCCGTGATATGAGAACAGCAATGCTTGATTACCTGCAAACATATCGCTGTACGCCTCATGCGACTACTGGTGTTGCACCCGCTGTTCTTCTTCATGGACGACAACCTCGAACCAGACTCGACATTGTGGGATTGCCTGACAAATGTTTCAGCACGGACCCTTCAAAGGCACTGCAGGAGTTGCGAGAGCGCATCAGGAACAAGCAAATCAAGTCGAAGCGTTACACCGATGAAAAGCGCGGTGCCAAGGAACCCAACTTCGTCGTTGGTGACTACGTCCGGGTTAAATTACCTGCAGTTCATGGGAAGCTATCTCCACAGTTTTCTGCGCCCAAGAAAATTATTGAGAAGCGTGGACCCGCCTCTTACCTGTTAGAAGATGGCCGTGTCTGGAATGCTTCCAAGTTAGCGGCCGTTCACCGCGAAGCTATCAGCAAAATGAAGTTCGGTACCTCTGCTGTCATGAACTGGTCACCGGCATCCGATAATTCCGCTACTGCAGCTGTAAATCACCCTTCACAACCTGGCACGTCAAGCGCGGATAACTATGAGAATGCACGCTTTAACCATGAACCACCTGCTGCAGAGCGCACGCAACAAGCTTCATTTAATCTGCCGGGATGCGAAGCCCGCGTGAGAAGAAGCGCCCGTAACAAGAAGACGCCGAAGAAGCTGCAGGACTACATTAGGCAATAATGGACAAACAACCGTTTTCTTTTTTTTTCTTCGTGTTTTGTTTTTTTTTTTCCAAGAGGGGATATGTTGTATAAGGCATCGCTGCCGACTGCAGCGCCATTAGATGGCGCGTGCTTGGAGCCGGCCTGAAGAGAAAGAAGAAGATAGAATAAACAGTCAGGGACTGAGTAATGGCTGTAATGTCTCCTTCCAGTATCCTGCACGATACAACAAGGATGTACTTAGGCGGGTCCGTAAAATGTGTATACCTCCTGGAGCTAAAACATTTTTCTTTAAATTGCATACGGAAACACTTCCTGTCAAAACCTGGTTGAGCGCGAGGGGCTGCTTAGTACCGCGGTTCACGAACTGTCGACTGTGTCCACTTGCCGAAACCATATATCACTGTTTTATAGACTGTACGGATGCTATATTTTTCTGGGACAGTCTCCAACGGACGCTTAAAAAGGACATTGACATCACTACATACGCAATTAGGTTTCAACGTTTAAGATGACTGGCGGTCCTGCCTATGACATGTTCAAAGTACTGGGTTTGTATAGCCTATTGAGAGCTAGAATGTGTGATCGCCATGCCGAAAGCCCGCGATATACAAGATCATTCTTTCAAAAAAGTGCAGCTTATGTAAGAAGTGTGTACGCTGCGCAGGAACCTCCGCCTGACTGGATACACTTGTCGGGCGCATGTGTGTGTTTGCCCGAATTTTAAGTGTGTAGCTATGTCCGCACTGGAATATACCTTCAGTTTTATTTTCCATGTATTGAAGAAAAAAGTGGCTCTATAGCGTAGTGCTTACGACGCTCGCCTTTGGACCCGTGGTACGCGGGTTTGAATCCCACCTCGGCAAGAAAGTTTTATTTCTTGATAGTTTCTTGATACGAACCACAAATTACGCTGGCTTAAACAGCTTCGCTGTTAAAAATTCATAAGGTATTCCACTCTGTGAAGTTGGATGACCCGCGAAGCTGTTTACCGCACGGCACAGAGGTGACAGAGAATTTTGAACATACAAACATATTTATTGTCCTGATCGGTGGTCACCGCGACGATAGGTACACACAGACATTAGCGTATATCCTCTGTTATTGAATCTGTCCGTCACGTAAGACAATAATTAGCTGATACCCCCTTAAGCAATGGCTCATTCCCCAAGACTATATGCCAAAGTGTTTTTATCACTTATATATTCGCGAGAAGCGAATATTCGACATGAAATAGTAAATTCGATGTGAATCAAATGCGAATCTAATGCGAATCGAATCGAAGTGACTATTCGGTTTTTATTCGATATGTCTGATTGCCGGCATAGAGCGGTATTTAGCGCATTTTCGTTGTGGAGGTGACACGTCCCTGCATGCAGCATTATTATGTGGTCTTCACCAGCTGTATTACTCTGAGTGTTGGCCGCAGAGACAAGTAATCTTGCCTTTTTCCTGGACAGATCGAGTTTTGTTTCTCTTTGCTCATTGTTACGACTGCACCTTGGATCAGCGGTGGCGGTAATCGGGGCAAAAATGGCATTCCAGCAGCAATTCCTGCAAATGGCCAGCGAAAGGAGTCTTGCAATGATAGCTGCAAGATATATTCCCGGCGTTAGAGTGTCGCGGCTCTAAGTCTAACTTGTTTTCGATGCCTTACATACGCGAAACGTTCGCAAATCTTCGCAGGCCCTCTTCTGCATGGGTCGTACCACTGGCTTCGTGAATGCTTCCGAGTTTTCGCAGCTGGACGAGCATGACTTCCGCGAGTGTCCCATTGCCGACCCTCGTAGCGCTGTTCTAGCTGTGTGCTACACGTCGGGAACCACGGGGATGCCGAAGGGCGCTGAGATCACGCACTACAATTACGTGGCCTGCTACTACATGATGAGGTAAGGGACGCCGCTGTACTTAAAACAGGGAACCGGCCTATTTGTGTACATGCCGGCAAGAAAATAATGACTAACCTTATTTTTATGGTCTGTTCAATTTTATTCATTTCTTATGCTCCGTTCAACAGAGTGGGCCACCTCTGCAAAAGTTGGGGCGCTACATTGGTCGAGCAAATGAGAGAATGAAATAATGCAAAATGTTCGGAATGTGTACAAATACGGATCCAGATTTCAAATTAAAGGGTGTGTTGAGCCTGCTGGCAAGTTATTGTAGCGGTTTCTGTTATGGTAAATAGAGAGAGGGGCGTTACACCGAACTTTACAAAAAATAACGGAACCCATCTGACGACGACTGTCAACGGTAATGCAATTAGAAACCAATAAACGTAACGACGCACCGTATTGCTGAGTTCACGTTTATTTAAAAGATGTAGTGGTCATGCTGAGCCTTCTGTCAATTCGACTATATGCGACGTACACTGTCTCCGGTATCAGCCCACTTTGTTATTGCACTCGCTTGGCAAGGCTGCTCATCCGCCCGCATGTCGGCATAACGAAGACTGTGACGACGACGAAGCGACGACGATGAAGGAATGACGTCGAGGGAAGGGCGAAGGCGGTATGACAACGACAGCATGGCTCAATGCGATTACAATTCTGAAATAGTAACGATTGTATGACAACTACGGCATGAGGACAACGGGATCACGACGACTGCATGTCGACGATTGCGTAACGAAGACGGTACGACAATATGACAGCGAATGTACGGCGACTGTATGACGACAACGCAATGAGGAGAATCACATGACAGCCATGGGATGGCGACCTGTGTATGAGGACGATGTCGTGACGAGAGTCGGAGGACGAGGATGGAGTGAACACGATGACACGAAACGACGGTATCACGATGACGGCAAGAATCTATGGATTTAGACAGGCCACCAATTAAAACTGAATTAGGAAACATTTAACACGCGAACCCTTTCGAGTGAGGCTACCTAAGCAGGGCTCTTTGAGGAATTATCAGGCATTGACTGGGATATTATTAGCCTTAGTGAGGTTACACTAACTGGTGAGCGTATACAGTTCTGACTAAAGGCCACGTCCTCTGCTACAAAGGTCTTTCAGATAAGGGAGAATACAGGGTGGAACCTCTAATCTGTAAGGACATAGAGGGCAACATTGATGAATTCTACAACATCAATGAGACTATAGCAGTCGGCGTAATAAAGCTGCACAGGAGGTATAGAATGAAGGTAGTGCAAGCCCGCGCCCCAACCTCTAGTCACGATGATAAAGAAATAGAACAGTTTTACGAAGATGTTGAATTAGCAATGAGAAAGGTGCAAACTCAGTATACTGTAGTCATGGACGACTTCTATGCAAAAGTGGTGCGAAAAACAGGCTGGGCAACAAGCAATTGGCAACTACGGCCTCGATTTTAGGAACACTAGAGGAGAGATGTTAGTAGAATTCGCGGAAAGAAATAGGTACCGAATACTGAATACCTGCTTCAGGAAGCGCAGTAGCAGGAAGTGGAACTGGGAAAGCCCTATAGAAAAACAAACAAAGTAAATAGATTTCATCTCTCTGCCGATCCCAGCATACTGTAGAATGTCGAGGTGTTAGATAAGGTAAAGTTCAATGACCGTAGGCTAGTGAGGGCTAGGATGTCGCTCAATTTAAAGAGAGAAATAGTAAAATTAGTCAAAAAGAAACAGGCCAACCTAGACGCAGAAAAAGCAGACGAATTCAGGCTGGTGATCTTAAACAGGTATACATCTTTAAAACACAAAGTTTAAGATACCATAGAGGTCATGAATGAAACCCTACCTAGGCTGACCTGAGAAGCAGCAATTGAAGTGGGAGGTAAGACACCAAGGCAACCAGTAGGTAAGCTCTCCGAAGTAACAAAGGACCTAATAAAGAAACGACAAAACATGAAAGTGTCAAACTCGCGAGACCAGATATAATTCGCTGAACTGTCAAAACTGATCAACAAGAAGAAAGTGAAGGATATTCTAAATTATAACATGGAAAAGATTGAGAAAGCAGTACAATATGGCCGCAGCATGAAATCAGTGAGAAGTAAACTTGGCATAGGCTAAGGCAAGATCTATGCAGTGAAAGTAATGTCTTCAGCAATTTCGATGATATTGTTGCAGGAAGAAAGCAGGCCCACGAATGTAGAAGAACGTATATTTACAAGCGAAGTATATGGCCTTCAGGCAACGACCACAGTCTTCGTCTTCCTCTCGTTGGTGTCCCCTTCTTCTTTCCCTTCACCGTAACATCACCCTCCCGGTGGGGTTAGCTCCGTCCTGGTGCAGGTGATAGAGCGTCGTTTAATGGGGGGACATAGGGCATGAGTCTGGCGACGTGAACAACATCGCTGGTGACGGGGAGGCACTGAAAGCTGACCGACTGAGGCGATCTCGTATGTCACGTCGGACAGCTGTCGTAAGATCTGGTAGGGACCAGAATGGACCTCCACCAAATTGCTACAGGAAGAATTACAGGAATTGTTACAGGCCCACGAGTATAGAAGAATGCATATTTACAAGCAACGTATATGGCGTTCAGGCAACGGCCAGAGTCTTCGTCTTCCTCTCGTTAGTTTCCCCTTTTCTTTCCCTTCACTGTAACAATGTAGTAAAAGGAGTAGAATAGTTCTATATTGACCTATACAGTACCCAGAGCAGCCACGCTATCTTTATTTCGCTTAGTGAGGAACAGGATACAGAGGTTTCCTTCTATAACTAGCGATGAAGTTAGAAGGGCCTTGCAAGAGATGACCCGGGGCAAACCGCAGCAAAAAAATTGAATAATAGTCTATTTAATGAAAGATGGAGCATATATTATGCTGGAAAAGCTTGCGACCCTTTATACGCAATGCCTCACGACTTATGGTGTGGCACAGAGTTGGCAGAATGCCAACATTATACTAATCCATTAGAAAGGATACGTTAAAGAATTGAATCACAGGTACATTAGGTTGCTTTCAGTATTGTATAAAATATTCACCAAGACAATTTCCTATAGAATCAGGGAAACAGTTCACTTCAATCAACCAAGAGAAGAGGCTGGCTTCGGGAAGGGATATTCTGCAATGGATCACATCCATGTCATCAATCAGGTAATCGAGAAATTTGCGGAGTACAATCAATCTCTCTATATGGCTTTCATAGATTATGAAAAGGAATTTGCTTCAGTAGAGGTACCAGTAGTCATAGAGGCATTGTCTAATCAAGGAGTACCAGAGACATACGTGAACATCTTGGCAAATATCTACAAAGCTTCCACAGCTACCTTGGTTCCCCACAAGAAAAGTAGAAACTTACCTATCAAGAAAGGGGTCAAGCAAGGAGACACAATCTCACCAATGCTATTCACTGCATTAGAAGTATTCAAGTTCTTAGACTGGGAAGGCTTAGGAGTGAGGATCGGCTCACATATTTATAGCAGAAACATTTTTTTCAGTATAATTAGGTATTGCGCTTGTAATGATTATTGCAAAAAATACACAGCCTATCACGGATGATTAGCGTCAGTTTGAAACACAGCGTCACTAATTGGCCGCGCTCTAGTTTAGGGTAGCAGTTTTTAAATCGAAGCTATCTTTGACGCTTCCCCTGAGTTTTGCGTTCATCGTCGTTTCTTTTCCTAGTAGAACTAGACAAGTAGCCTTTCAATATCTTCAAAGCCTCGCTTGAAACAAGCTTTTCAAGAATGAATCGCTGCTATATGTCTGGCTTTCAAAAAACGCTAAATCAGTGGTGATGTTTTTGCGCGCGGTTAGAGCGAAGGGCAGACTGGGACTCTGTGACAAGCAACGAACGAGTGTATTCGAGCATCACCGGCCGACCACGGTGGAATAAATGGTGATGTTTGATTGATGTGAGTCCAGTATACCATCGCTCGCGTAACAACACTCGGCTAGGACATGGTATCAGCGGTGTAGTGAATCACACAGAAGACAGGAAGCGACGAAGCATTCAGCCTCCACGCATTAATCAGCTTTTAGCATGCCCGACGAAAAGAAAGGGGACGCCATACAAAGGGCCGCCGCAGCGCAGCAGCGAAATAGCGAGAACTTCAATCCTTTCGCCGTCGAGCTGCCCAAGAAGCTTGTTTTCTGGGACCAAGCGGATTGGAAGCACTGGAGTGCTAGATGGGAACGTTACCGACTTGTGTCTTCATTGCGTCTCTGTGACCAAGCAATGCAAGTAAACACGTTTTTATATGTCATGGAAAAGACGGCTGAACATATCTTGGCGTCACTGAAGTTGACAGGCGCTGAAATGGCGAACTATGCTACTGCTAAACGCAGGTTCGAGGAGCCTTTCATACCATGCATGAACATAATCTACGAGAGGACAATATGCAACTGTCGTGTACAACAACCCAGCGAGCCGATCCATGCGCTCATCACGGACCTACACAAACTGGCAGATACTTGCGAATACGGCGAACTCAAGGACGAGCACATGCGTGACCGTCTCGTTGAGGGCGTCTAGCTCAGCGAGAAGTTACAGCTGGATTCCAATATGACGGTGCAGTCAGCGACGAAAATGGCGCGGAACTTCAAAGTAGTGAAGCAGCAACAAACGAAGATTCGCCGCAAGGCACACTCGACCGTTGCTGTCGACGAGATCACAAAGCTAGGCGACGGAATGAGCAGCCATAAAGAAACAAAAACACTGTCTCGAGCGCCTCTGGGTCAGCGCCTCGTGGAAAGGAAAGACGTTGAACGCTGTCGGTGGTGAGGAGGAGCTCGCAATCACACGAACGCGCAGTGCCCAGCCACGGGCAAGATATGCAACAACTGTGGGAAGAAAGGCCACTACGCAGTAGTCTCCCTCTCAAGTGCACGCAAGGGTGACACGCTAAACCGTTCGTCCGAGCGAAGACAGTGCATGGAAGAAGTGCATCTCGGTGAGGTTCGAAGCACGACGACCAAAGAGCCATAGAGAGTGAAAGCAAAGCTGAACGGCACAACTCTCGTGTTCAAAGTTGACACAGGCGCAGACGTCACGGCAGTGACACTGACAAATCAATACAATCAGACAAATCAAGTGTCAATCGCCACGGCAGGCGACTTCACAGTCATGATAGAATGGCGGCACACAAGAGTGCAAGAGAAGGTCTTTGTGATCGAAAGGCTGAGAGAATATCTTCTAAGTCGTTCAGCAATAGAGTCACTGGGCATTGTGCAGCGGCCGCTGGAGCTTGCAGAAACACAAGAGAGTGGCGTCTCGGACATTCTAGCCCAGTACCCTAAGCGGACGTCAGGACTTGCACAGATGGTGACCATGTACCACATCAAAATAATCAGCACCGCTAAGCCCTATGCAGTAACCCAAGGCGGGTGCCTCTTCCTCTGATTCCTCTCGTCAAGACAGAACTCAAAATGATAGAAGACCTTTGTGGCATACAAAAGGTGGAACAAGCACCTGAGTGGTGCTTACCTATGGTGGTAGCTAGGAACAGGAACAGCGAACTGAGGATATGTGTTCACTAAAGCCAGCTAAACCAGCAGATTGTTTGTGAACGCAAACTTACGCCTATAGTCGATGAATGTCTTGCCAAAGTAGCCGGGGCAAAAGTATTCAGCCGCTTAGAGGCGCGTGCAGGCTACTGTCAAGTTCCTCTCTCCAAGTGAGTTTACAACATTCATTACTCTATTTGGACGGTTCTAGTTACGCCGACTGCCATTGGCACATCTGCGGCACCCGAATTCTACCATCGTGAGGTGCCCAGAGTCCTAGAGGGAATAGACGGACTGACATGCAGGCAAGATGACATCATCGTGTCCGACGGAACATGATGTAAGGTCGCTATAACGTAAAATGATTCCAAACTGTTTTGATTCCAATTTCCGGAAATAGCCTGCATGGTTGGTCAAAACATTTTCGGGCCACTCCCAACTTCACCTGTCTGTCACGCGAAGTCAGGAAAACCGCGATAGCTCCCCATCTGATATAACGTGTACACACTGATTATTCATGATTAAACCGCACAAAAGAAAAATAATCATTCCTGATTCGACGCATTTTCACCATTAGCCCTCTGCTATTGGTTCAATGTTTTCTGGCTACGTGGGCCCACTTCGCCTGTCACGCGACGTCACAAAACCGCGAAAACTCACCACGTCAAAGTGACGTGTACGCAAAAAAATGCATTAATATGCCGAACAAAACTGAATTTTTTTCTGAATAGCCACAGACTGCCCCGCTCCGAAAGGAGTAGAAGATGGCTGCCAGCCGATCGCTCAGGCCCTCGCTACTTTCACCTGCCGGTGAGCATGTATTTATTTACGCATGATGAACCTTTTTGCGTGGTAGTAAAACGTTATCGAGCCATTTCGGCATGCATACGACATCGCTCTGCCAACTCTTCCTTGCTGAGGATCCGTTTTACCGGCATTCTTATCCTTCCGTTGCACGCCACCGTGATTTTCGACCAGCCACCGCAAGCTAAGTAAGGCGAAGCGGACCAATCGGAGAAGGCGGCACCATCCTCTTCATACGGTTATCCATTTTCACTGTGCTGGCTTGGCCCCATCGAAACCCTCTCCACTAGAGCGTGCTCCTCACCTCTTTTCAGCCAATTAGATAAGAAAAACCGCTGAGTGTAGACAATGTTATTGGCTTTGAAAGCGAACAAAGGTGACCTCCTATAAACGAGGAGAGTGTTTGATTAGGTTGTTCAGACAACGCTGCGGGTCACCATCCGATGCTTGCGTCGGTGGTCACGTAAATTTGACGTCAGAAATTTGAAATCAAAACAGTTTGGAATCCTTTTACATTATAGCACCCCAAATCTTCACAAAGTGCTGAGTCGGCTTGCAAAGGCAGGCGTCACGTTCAACATCAACAAATGTGCATTTCAACACAGTGAGGTCAAGTTTCTAGGACACATCGTTTCCGCAGAAGGTGTCAGGGCCAACTCGGACAATGTAGAGGCCGTTACACAGATGTGCCAAAGGACACATCCGAAGTCAGGTCATTATTTGGATCAGCAAACCATCTCGCAAAGTTTCTTCCAGGTCTTGCCGACATGACCAAGCCATTGGGAGACCTCATACGCGCAGATGTTGAGTGGTACTGGGGCGCGGCACAACAACACAGCTTTGAGGTTGTATCGTGTTTGATAAATCAGCAGTTGGCGATGTACACGTGCCGCACAGTGTCATCACTGCGCACCCTCTGTGCGCAGTGTAGTCTTGCCCTTCTGCTCTTTCCCTTCCCTTTAGAATGTACAAAAGGCAGCGCTGAATAAACTCTGAGGTTCTTTGTTGCGTTGAAATCGTCCAGTATGTTTCACTGAAAGCCGCCAGAACTAAACATAGTGTCAGAAGTCCGTACTCACGTCTGAGCCACAGGACACCACCGACCATCCATTAGCCAAGGCATGGACTTCTTGAAACCACCAGAACGCCTTCGCCTGGACGGAGACGTCAGCAAAAGATGGCAACTTTTTAAACAGAAATTCGAACTGTTCCTTAAAGCGTCGGAGACCGCCAGTGGGAAGCCTCGGACAGGGCCGACGAAAGTTGCATTGCTACTCAGCTTGGCCGGTGACGAAGCTTTAGAGGTTTAAAACAACTTCAGCTTCGCTGGTGACGACTCCAAGGACGACTTCGAGACAGTGGTTGGAAAATTTGATGAATATTGCAAGGCCCAGCTAAATGAAGTCCATGAACGCTTCGTGTTCCGTCAACGCGTCCAAGCCAAGGGTGAATCAGCCGAACAGTTCATTCGAGATTTGAGAAGACTCGCTCAGTCATGCAACTTCGGCACAATATCAGAATCTATGATTCGAGACCAGATTGTGTGCGGCAGAAGCAATGAAAAGGTTCGTGAGAAACTGCTTCGGGACAAAGGGTTGACCTTGGCCAAAGCCGAACAAGTGTGCAAGTCAGTGGAACTAGCCGCTGCACAAAAAGAGGTCTGGACACAAGAACGGCAGGTCGACCCGGTAAAAGAGAGTTGGCCTACCCGCGAACGTCGGACAGAATTCCGCTGTAGCCGATGTGGACGCATACACGCCCCACGGAGCTGCCCTGCATTTGGACGCATCTGCAGAAAGTGTGGTGGCGAAAATCACTTTGCGGTGCGCTGCAAGAGTGCCAAGAAAGTTTCTGAAGTCAGAAGCGGCGACCATGAAGACGATGATTTTAACATTCTCAACGTGTCAAACGGCAAGCACCAGGGGGACTGGATGGTGCCTGCGCAAGTCGGTAGCACGCCCGTTTACCTCAAGGTGGACACCGGTGCCCAAGCAAACCTACTGCATGACACATCTGCCGTCACACCGATCGAAAGGCTGCGCGCAATATTTTCTAGGTATGGCATACCGCTAGAAGTATGCACCGACAACGGCCCACAATTCGCAACCCGAAAGTTCTCTATTTTTGCAAAAGACTACGACTTCAAGCACACGACGTCTAGTCCAAGGTTTCCACAATCGAATGGTTTGGCCGAGAAAGGCGTGCAAATGGTTAAACGAATTCTTAAAAAAGCTATAGAAGGAAAAAATGATGTTTGGATGGGTCTCCTCAGCTACAGGTCCAGCCCGCTCGAAGATGGAAGGTCGCCAGGGGAGTTACTTCAAGTTCGACCCCTGAGGACGCCCCTACCGGACTTCAACGAGTTGCCACGAACAGCAGTGCTGAAACACGAGCAGGCACAACGAAAGCGTCGGTGCCTTCCGCCTTTGACCACAGGGCAAGTGGTCCGTGTTCGGGGGAACACGTGGGAAACAAAAGATAAAGTTCTGGACACGACGCAGCCAAGATCATACTCGGTGGTTATAGAGAAGGGCACCGTTCTGCGGCGAAACCGCCAACACCTCTTGAAAACATCGGAGGCATTCAACAACACCGAAGATTCTTCAGACGCAGAGAGCTGCAGTGATGAAGGCCCATGCCACCTTCAAACATCGGAGGCATTTAACAACACTGAAGACTCTTCAGACACAGAGAACTGTAGTGATGAAGGCCCCAGCCACCTTCAATCAACCATGGCTTCTGCACCATCAGAGACTGAAAGTCCTGGCCCCAGACGGTCTACCCGAAACCGAAGACCACCGCAGAGACTGGGTTACGAGGGCAACTTTGTGCAAGTGCCGTAAACTGATTATCAAGATCTCGTATTGTAAGTGATGAATTTTGGGTCGTTTGTTTCATTATAAAGAAAGGAGGATGTATCGTGTTTGATAAATCAGCAGTTGGCGATGTACACGTGCCGCACAGTGTCATCACTACATCACTGTGCACCCTCTGTGCGCAGTGTAGTCTGCCCTTCTGCTCTTTGCCTTCCTTTTAGAATGTACGAAAGGCAGCGCTGAATAAACTCTGAGGTTCTTTGTTGCGTTGAAATCGTCCAGTATGTTTCACTGAAAGCCGCCAGAACGAAACAGTTGTGAAGCAGGCGCTAAGTGCAACACCAGTTCTCGTGCGTTACGACACAAGATGGCCACACACGCTGTCAGTAGATGCATCGTCCTATGGCTTAGGTGTAATTCTCCTCCAGAAGTGACAAGAAAGACTGCTACCAGTCGCCTATGCATCACGTTCACTGTCGGAGACGGAACAGAGGTATGCACTAATCGAGAAGGAAGCCGTAGACATCACTTGGGCATGTGAGCATGCACTACCGCAACTACCTTCTTGGATCATCATTTAACATCGAAACACATCACAAGCCCCCGGTTCCTCTGCTGACAACCAAGCGCATGGATGAACCGAGTCCGAGATTCCAGCGTTTTCGCATGCGCCTTCTTCTCATGGCAGTTGAACGGGGGATTTGCCATTGTTATAGAGGACAACCCTAAACCACGCTGAAGCATTACCAGTTACTGGTAATCTCGGTGTTTCCTCATCACCTAATACGTGCGGGTGCATGCCAACGTTTCCTTCGAAGTAGAAATGGCCGAACTGAGGCTCAGTGCTCGCAGTTGCGCACCCGATTGATTGATTTCTTTTATAGATCTGACTACTCTCCATCTATGGGCTTCATCTAAGTGCCATTTATGAGCCATAATTTAGTCAGCGTATGCGAGATTTTCGATATACTCAAATTCGCTATAGCTTATCTTTTGCGAAGTAGCGTATGAAGTTCTGGTATTTGAAGCTTCGTGAACAACTGCTGGTTAAAATAAGCATAAATCCCAGCAATTCCACTATTGCGCAACTGCTCTGCATTTAGGTGTTGGTTATAGCGTAAATGGCTTTAATAAAAACGACCATCTGTGAATCAGAAAGAAATATGCAGTGCTAGGTAAAGACCATTCAGACGGTTACTTAAGCCTAGAAATTTGTACAAACACCAACTTATTTATTTTTGGCGGGGAAAAGAGGGCACGGTTCTGACTACAAGGCTCAGTGCCGATCTTCACGCAGGGGACATGTACCATGGGGTGAAGGAGACATCCTTTTTGACACAATGCCGATTACAAATGTGTCGGGTATGGCTTTCGCTATGGCAGCTTTGCTGGATGGCACTTGTTGTGCTGTCGTGTCGGCCAAGCTGACTCCTACAGAAATCCTGGACTCTGTCGACAAGTACAAGGTACAAAGCTTTTTCAACATCTTAACCGAAGCACTAAATTCTCAGTTTGAATCACTTTGGTGTGCCATCAAATTGTTGCCTTCTGAATGGGCGGGAAGTTCAACTTGTTGGTACATATTTATTTCTGTACTTCTGAAAAGACGCAAAAGCTGAGACAAGGCCGGGAAACAAAGCTGTTATGCTGTCTGCTATCGTACCTTTATTGACGCTGTCTTTATGTATTCACATAGATTTTATGTTTTTTCAAGTTTTTTGTAAGAAATAAGAAACAAGCCGATCAAGAAATAAAGCACATGTAAGTAGGCACAGGAACTGTGCCTACTCACATGAAGTAAGCAGTGAAGTAAGTAGTGAAGCAACGGTTTTGCGTACATCAGTGAGAGAAAAATGAAGTGTCATATGCTGTGGAGGCATTTCGGTCCAACAAAAGAATCAAGAAACAGATACTACGCCGAATTTATTTTCCGGAATTGAGGTTTTAATCGAAAAGGGCCAGTGAGAGCAAATGTATGCGCGCGACTACTACCCACGCCTGCTTCCCAAGAATTCGTTACCTTGTGCTTACTTGAAATTACACGTTTATCAGCCACTGCGAAGAAAATCAGAACCGCTGAAGATGAGGGAGGGGGGAGGTATTCGGGGGAGCGTTGTTGTGGGTCCTTCCAAACTTCGCGCAGCGGTCTCCACGGTGAAGTTCACTGTGACATGGGGGCGTAGTTGTAGTTTTATTATGTCTTTTTATATATAAAAGGGTAGTGAAGGCAAATATAGGGAAGGAAATGTATGACTGACTGCAGTAAATATCGTGCAGACTGCTAACACCTGAAGAGAGGTCAGCAGTGGGGTCCTATCTTCCTGGTCTTTTATTCTCCTGTATTATTCGTAGGAGCCCTGTAGCCGCATAATGATACCAATCAAGTTTCGTTCCGTTTTATTGCGATAGCAATTATATGGACACTCCAAGCACATTTCTTCTGTCGCCGTGATGTTCCGTATAAAGTGCAATGGCGATAAAATGGTCGCCGCGCGCCGTACGCTATGTGTGCGAAAGCCTACGAGGGTGAGCCGGCAATCGCGGCTCAGTGTAGCGCACGCGAGGGAGGAAGGAAGGCCGGAAGCGCGCGGTCGTTTTTCGCGCGCGCAGAAAGGGGACGAGGCGACGGAGAGGGAGGCGACGGGGTACGTTCTGTTCCTTCGGCTGCTGCTCACAGCGCGGGCGCGCGGGCGCCGTATCTTGAAAGCGATCTGCGATTTGGGCGAAGTGCGCGCCCGCGCGGGCCTCATCTTCGAAGCGATCTGCGATGGGGACAAAGTGCATTCGCCGAGTGCCGGTAGCTTCATATGCGCTGTGCTTTTGGCGTTTAGTTCGCGTTGAAGCGAGACGAGAGACAGCGCGAAGGTCAATTTGGCCGCTGCTGCTGGCGCGCTTTCGCACTCTGACGTTTTCACAGCGAGTTTCCGGGTCATCGAGCGAGATGTTATCATGTTTACCTGTGCACGCGTGACACCGTGCTTGTCTATTTAGTTAGTAAGCGAATGTTTACAACTTTATAGGGCCCATTAAGCTACTATCCTTGCTTCGTATAGCTCTCTACTAATTATCTATCGCAATCGATGCTTCGCCTTTCGGGCGAAACTGCAACTTTTTGTTGAAATACAAAGTGTACTTACTCTGAATTTCTGCATTTCTCCATGTGGAGTTGTGCCGTTGCTTAGTGCTTCTCGAAAACATTGTTATTCTCTGAGAGTGCTGTCTCTTGGGAGAGTTGGAATTGCACACTGGAATGGGTTGCACTTTCAAGAGACGGACACAGTGAGGCACAGAGACAAACAAACGGGAGCGCTCTAGTCTCCGCCATTTCTTGACAATTGTTGTCTTCGTATATATATATATATATATATATATATATATATATATATATATTGTGAGACGAAGCCCGGGAAGAAGAAAGAGCTCTTCTATTGTCACACAGCGCGAGACAGCCCACGAACTCCAACCCGACAAAATGATGATGATTATGAGGATGGGTATGTACACATGAAGACACAGTTAGCGCTCACACTAACTTCCCCCCCTTACGAAAGCGGCCGGTAAGGCAGCGAGTCCGAAAAGGTCGGAACGCCGAAGATACGGCTTTAGGCGAGAGACGTGAGCAATTTCAGTGCTGCGGCAACGGCGGTCAGTAACCGAGGTAACAGGAGCTACGCGATAGTTCACGGCAGATGTTCTTTCAAGCCCGGTATATGGGCCGCGATACCTGTGAAGAACTGTTTCACAGAGCCCTGGCACTCGAACAGGTGTCCACAGGAGCACTTCGTCGCCTGGTCGGAACGAAATGACACGACGGGTCGCATCACAACGGACTTTCCTCTTGTCCAGAATGGTCGTGGTGTGGGCGCGCGCAATTTCGCGGCAGTGGGCGACGCGGGCGGCAAGCTGCTCTGGTAGAGATGTGGATGGAACAGAAAGCGTAGAGAGAAAGGTGGTGTCCAAAACAAAAGACGGTGCACGGCCGTACACGAGGAAAAAGGGGCTCTAGTTTGTTGTGCGTTGAACGGCCGTATTATATGCAAACGTGACGAAAAGAAGTATAGTGTCCCAGTTTGTGTGGTCGGGTTTCATATACATGGAGATCATGTCGGACAGAGTTCGATGGAAACGCTCGGTAAGACCATTGGTCTGGGGATGTCATGCAGAGGTGGTCTTATGAAGCGTGTTTGAGGCTTGCAGGACTTCAGCAAGAACATGGTCACTTAGAAGAACACGGTCACTTAGAAGAACACGAGGCGCACCGTGGCGCAAGATAATGGCTTGCAGGACAAACTCGGCGACCTCAGAGGCCGCACCAGAAGGAAGAGCTGCCGTTTCAGCGTAGCGAGTGAGATGGTCCACGGCGGTGACAATCCAGCGGTGACCCGCGGTTGTAAGCGGAAGGGGTCCGTATAAGTCGATGCCCGCGAATTCAAAAGGAACGGACGGGCACGGCAATGGTTGTAAAGGGCCGGCGGGAAGAGAGGTTGAACGTTTTCGATGTTGGCATGACGTACACGAACTTACGTACTTGGCAACACTAGTAGACAGGCCAGGCCAGAAACAGCGAGTCCTAATGCGGTCGTAGGTTTTATGAAATCCTAAGTGGCCAGCCGTTGCGTCGTCGTGAAAAGCTTGTAAAATTTGCAGTCGAAGTGAGCGAGGGACGACTGGAACCCATCGGTGACCGGTAGGGTGGTAAACTTGCCGAAATAATGAGCCATCATGAAGTTTAAACCGTGCCAGTTGTCTTAAGCGGCTGTTGGGAGGACGGGATAAGCCAGTGAGCCGGTCGATAATTGTGCGGCAGCACGTATCTACACGTTGGAGGGAGGCGAGGTCTTCTGAGGACAGAATGTCGACCCAGGTCACGAACCGTACCGGGGCCATGGTTGTGGTCGGTTGGCTGGGCGGTGCCGAACGGAGGGAAGGTGAGACAGGGGCATTTGGCGACAGCGGGCAACGAGATAAAGCGTCAGCATCTTGATGTTGCCTGCCAGACCTATATGTGACAGTGTAGTCTTACTCTTGCAAACGCAGAACCCAGCGGCCGAGGCGTCCGGACAGATTCTTCAGGGAGGACAACCAAAACAGAGCATGGTGGTCAGTCACAATTCTGAATTGGCGGCCATATAAATAGGGGCGAAACCTTTGTATGGACCATACGATGGCGAGGCATTCTTATTCGGTGATGGTATAGTTTCGCTCAGCAGGAGAAAGAGTACGACTCGCGTAGGCCACGACTTGCTCTTCAGACGCGTGATTCCGCTGCAGCACGACAGCGCCTATTCCATGCCCACTTGCGTCAGTGTGGAGGATAGTAGAGGCTGTGGGATCAAAGTGACGAAGCACTGGTCCTGATGTGAGGCATCGCTTGAGGGTCTGAAAGGCGGATTCGCATTCATCCGTCCTGGTAAAGGGTGTGGTCGTGGTCAGGAGTTTATGCAGAGGAGCTGTGATAGTCGCGAAGACACGGACAAGCGGCGGAAGTACGACGCTAATCCGAGAAAGCTGCGAAGGTGTTTAGGTGTGGTTGGTGTTGGGAAATGCTGTACAGCAGCGACCTTGTCGGGGCCTGGCTCAATGCCGTGCTTGCTGACCACGTGACCTAATACTTTGATGCTGTGGCTCGCAAATCGACACTTCTTAGTATTGAGCCGGAGACCGGCCTTGGCTAGACACGTGAGAACGTCGTCTAAACGTTCTAGGTGCTGGGGGAAGCTGGACGAAAAGATGACAATGTCGTCCAGGTAACATAGGCAAGTTTTCCATTTGAGGCCGCTTAGTACGGTGTCGATCATTCGTTCAAATGTGGCTGGCGCATTGCACAGACCAAAATGCATTACGTTGAATTCGAAAAGACCATCAGGTGTTGCAAACGCCGTCTTCTCTTTGTCGGGCTCATGCATCGGGATCTGTCAATATCCAGAACGCAAGTCGAGGCTCGAAAAGTCTTCGGCACCTTGTAAGGTATCCAAAGCATCGTCAATACGGGGCGTAGGATATACGTCCTTACGGGTAATTTTGTTTAGTGCCCTATAATCGACGCAAAAGCGTACTGAAGCGTCCTTTTTTTAACTAGGACAACAGGATACAACCAAGGGCTTTTCTGAAGGCCTTATAACGTTCCGTGCGAGCATGTCGTTGACTTGGTCTTCTATAACTTTCCGTTCAGCAGACGATACACAGTAAGGGCGGCGACGAATGACGCGGGATCCGTCGGTTTCGATGTGATGAGTGGCCACGGTTGTTTTACCCAAGCCATCCGAACACACGTCAAAGCAAGGTTGGTGTTTCCTTAAGATGGTCAGCAAGGCATCAGTCTGACTTGGGCTCAGATCGGAACTCACAGTGGCCCCGAGAGCACTGGGTGAACCGTCCGTGGGCGTACACTCAGCGAAGGAGGAAACAGGCGAAGCAGTGACGACACATACTGGTGCTGCGTCGATAAGCATGGCAACAGTGGACCCCTCCGGCAGCAGAAGTGGCTCTGACGTCGTGTTGTAGGCGGTCAGACTGGCGCAGCCGCGTGAGAAACGCACTAGACAAGAAGCGATGGCGATTCCCCGAAAAATGCAGCGCTGAGAAGGGGAAACCACTGCGTCGCCGTCGATATTTTCGCTAGATATAATGGTGAGAATGCGGGCTTGGCTGGGTGGAAGAACAAAATCTGCCGCTGTGACAAGGAGGGGCGGCGAGGAATCGGCAGCGTCACAGAGCTCGGTGTCCGTAATACGTATAAGTGGTTGTCCGCACGAAATGACAGCAGATGCAGCTGACAAGAAATCCCAGCCTAAGATGATCGGATGAGCGCACGACGGAAGCACAGTAAACTGTATATGATGGCGAATTCCGTCGATGAGGACACGAGCAGTACACTGTCCGGTAGGGTAAATCGGACTGTCATTGCCGCCACATAAGACCGGACCAACATACGGAGTTTGCACTTTTCGTAGACGGAAGCATAGTGCGCGATGAATAACAGAAATGGCGGCACCAGTGTCAATAAGAGCGTCGACAGAAACACCTTCCACACAAACAGCGAGTAAATTAGTCGGGCGAGCAGCAGGAATTGGGACAGTTCGCAAAAAAGCAGTTTCTCCTCCAAAAACTGCAGCGTCTACTTTTCCGGATGGTTGTCGAAAGAAGTGGAGGCAGGACGCAGGGGCGTTGAAGTACGGCGGAACGGAGACGGGGAACGACGACGGGGAACGACGACGGAGTGAGTGAGAAGACTGGGACGTTTTGGGACAACCGAGGTGAGGGCGAGCGACGTGACAAGGATATATAGGGTATTGGAACGTAGGCGTCCGATCTGGGCACATAGTCTCTCTCATAGGCGGAATAGCCACGTCGTTCATCATGCTGGCGCCGGCGGCAGAAACGAGAGTTATGACCGCCACAGTAGAAACATACTGGGCGGGAAGGGCGCCAGGCACAATCCTATGGTTGCACGGGGGCCTTCGCTGCCATCGAGGCCAGGTGGTCGCAGACAACGGTGGCAGGTGCAGATGGAACTGAGACCGCAGGCCGCGAAGCAATCTCGGCGTAAGAAGGTGCACAAACAGGCGCAGGGGACCGGGCATTTGTGACACTTTGCATGGATGCCAGTTCTTCTTTGATGATCTCGCGCAAATTGGGAGGAGGAGCGCGCAGAGACGCAATGGCGGTGTTGGCTGGACCATGGCCGTGAAGCTCATCTCACACAATGATGCGGATGAGCGCTCGCAAGTCGTCGTTGTCAGTAAGGTGAGCGTCGCAGGAGGCACGTGGAAGACGAAAGGCGCAGATCGTGACAAGGCGTTGGCATGTCGTGATGATGTCAGTAACTGAAGTGGGGCTCTGGACTACAAGAGCGTTAAAGGCAATGGAGTTGATGCCCTTCAGGATATGGCGGATACGTTCCCCTTCGGGCATGTCACTCTGAGCGCGACGGCAGAGAGCCAGAACGTCTTCAATGTAAGAGGTATAGGACTCCTCGGCTCCCTGGATGCGGGTAGCGAGCTTATTTTTCGCCACTTCGGAGCGCCCAGCAGATGTGCCAAATATCTGTCGCAGCTGCGCAGCAAACGCTGGCCAATCAGGGAAGTCGCGCTCATGGTTGAAAAACCAAGTTTGGGCAACCTGCCTGAGGTAGAAGGCAAAGTTGCGGAGCTTGTTTGACTCGTCCCAATGGTTGCAAGCGCTCACCCTGTCGTACTGGTCAAGCCAGTCTTCCACGTCTTCGCCACGAAGGCCAGAAAAAAACCTGAGGGTCGCGTTGCGGTGCGGTGACGCACCATATAGACCCAGGTGGCGGAGCCGAGGCGGTAGCAGTAGTGGATGCGGTGCTTTGTGCCATGACTGGTGTTGGCGAGCACAACCGTCGACCAGAGCGGAGCTCCAGCGGTGACCGGTAGAACAAGAGGATGGGGATGTCAACGCACGCTCCACCACTTGTGAGACGACGCCCGTGACGAAGGAAGAGCTCTTCTATTGTCACACAGCGCGAGACAGCCCACGAACACCAACCCGACAAAATGATGATGATTACGAGGATGGGTATATACACATGAAGACGATGATGAACTACACAGTTAGCGCTCACAATATATATATATATATATATATATATATATATATATATTATAAGGGTGTTCATTAGATGGCACTTAAAGCAGCACAAGAGCGACAGTCCAAAAAGCGCAGCACGGACTCTCAGCACGAGCGGCGCTCGAGAGCCGAAGAAAACGACCCACTAGAAGGCGCTGGAGCGGACTACCCACTTCAGAGTTCCAACGCCTCGCTACAATTACCCCGGGTGTGAAAAGGGAGCCGCCCGGTGACTTACAGGTTGTCACCATGAGTGGGTCATGGTATATCTTGAGGCGCTCCACATTGACGACGTCGGGCCCTCGACGGCGCATGTCCGAAGATGGTTCAACGGGGTCGATAAGGTAATTTACTGGAGACGTGCGTTCGACGACACGGTAGGGGCCTTCGTATTTGGGCAGGAGTTTCGAAGAGAGTCCAGTTGCGGTGGTAGGGACTGAGAGCCAGACGAGTGCCCCAGGGGAAAACGTGGGCGCAGAAGTGGTGCTGTCACCGCGGATGCTCTTCTGCCGCTCTTGTTCGATTGCAGTAAAGGTCCGGGCAAGGTCGCGACACTCTTCAGCATGTCTGGCTGTGGCAGATATAGGCGTATACTCAGACATGTCTGGCCTGTATGGAAGGATCGTGTCGATCGTGTGCGACGGGTGGCGGCCGTAGAATAAGAAGAACGGTGAGAAGCCAGTAGTACTCTGAGGGGCGGTATTGTAGGCGTAGGTGACGAAGGGCAGAATGGCATCCCAATTTGCGTGGTCGGTGGCGATGTACATTGAGAGCATGTCGCCTAGTGTGCGGTTAAATCGCTCTGTGAGACCGTTTGTCTGTGGGTGGTAAGCAGTAGTTTTGCGGTGAACGACGTGACACTCTTTGAGAATGGCTTCGACGACTTCCGACAAGAAGACACGGCCTCGATCGCTGAGTAGCTCCAGGGGTGGACCGGGACGCAGTATGAATCGGTGAAGCAGGAAAGAGGCAACATCTCGTGCTGTAGCCGCTGGAAGGGCGGCAGTTTCGGCGTATCGCGTGAGATGGTCAACAGCGACGATGGCCCAGCGGTTACCAGCCGACGTCAGAGGAAGAGGTCCGTATAAATCGATGCCAATGCGCCCAAACGGCCGGTTAGGACAAGGTAAAGGTTGTAGACCTGCTGGTGAGAGGTTCGGCGAAGACTTCCGGCGCTGACAATCGAGGCAGGAGCGAACAAATTTCTGCACGTACCGGTATATTCCCCGTCAAAAGTACCGTTGTCGAATTCGGTGGTAAGTTTTGAATGCCCCAGAGTGTGCACACTGCGGATCACAGTGGAACGATTCACATATTTGAGAACGGAGACTGCGGGGTACTACCAGTAACCACTGGCGGCTGTCGGCGCTGTAATTGCGTCGGTGAAGTATCTCGTCGCGAATGGCGAAATGGTGGGCTTGACGACGCAATGCGCGAGTGGATGGTGTGGCCGACGGGTCAGTGAGCAAGTCTATCAGCGAGACAATCCATTGGTCCTTGCGCTGTTCTGTAGCGATGGTGTGAAGGTCGATGGAAGAAACGGCCAGTTGAGTTCCGGAGCAGAGGGCGTTGTCATTGGGTAAGGGGCAGCGCGAGAGGGCGTCGGCGTCGGCATGTTGGCGTCCGTTGCGGTAGAGCACGCGGATGTCGTAGTCTTGCAGACGAAGTGCCCAACGGGCGAGACGGCCTGAGGGAACCTTGAATGACGACAGCCAGCAGAGTGCATGGTGGTCAGTAACGACATCGAACGGGCGGCCATACAAATAAGGGCGAAACTTCGTAAGGGCCCAGATGATCGCCAGGCATTCTTTTTCGGAGACGGTGTAGTTGGCCTTGGCTTTAGTAAGCGTATGACTTGCGTACGCCACGACATATTCAGGAAACCCTGACTTCCGCTGCGCAAGGGCAGCGCCAAGGCCAACACCGCTGGCGTCCGTGTGTACCTCTGTAGGGGCCGTAGGGTCGTAGTGATGTAGTATGGGCGGAGACGTCAACAAACGACGGAGCTTTGCGAACGCGTCCTCGCACATTGACGACCACGAGTCGAGGGGCCCCTTACTGCCAAGGAGCTTCGTCAGTGGCGATATAATAGTGGCGAAGTTTCGAATGAAATGTCGAAAGTAGGAACATAGACCTACGAAACTGCGCAGTTATTTGACGGACGTAGGTCTGGGGAACTCGAATACGGCCCGAAGCTTGGCTGGATCTGGGAGAATGCCATCTTTGGACACGACGTAGCCCAGTATTGTCAGCTGCCGTGCTGCAAATCGGCACTTGTTTAGGTTCAACTGTAGGCCGGCGTTGCTCAAACACGTCAAAACTTGCCGGAGGCGTTAAAGATGCGTGGAGAAGTCCGGAGCAAAAACGACGACGTCGTCGAGGTAGCACAAGCACGTGTGCCATTTCAGGTTGCGCAAGACGGTATCCACCATGCGCTCGAAGGTCGCGGGCGCATTACACAGTCCGAACGGCATGACGTTGAATTCGTACAAGCCGTCGGGCGTGACGAAGGCTGTCTTCGGTCGAGCGTCCTCAGCGAGAGGGACTTTCCAGTACCCTGAGCGCAAATCGAGCGATGAAAAGAATTGAGCTCCTTGGAGGATGTCAATCGCGTCGTCTATTCGTGGCAGCGGATAGACGTCCATGCGGGTTATCTTGTTGAGCCGTCGGTAGTCCACACAGAACCGTGCGGAACCGTCCGTCTTCGCAACAAGAACGACCGGAAACGCCCAGGGACTGTTTGATGGTCGAATAACATCCCGTAGAAGCATGTCGTCGACTTGCTCGTTAATTACACGACGCTTTGCAGGAGATACGCGATATCGACGTTGCCGCAGTGGCGGTTGAGAGCCAGTGTCGATGCCATGCGTGACAGTGGACGTTCGGCCCAGGGAAGTCTGCGCGACTTCGAAAGATGGGCAAAATTCTTCCAACAGGCACAGAAGCTGTGAACGCTGGACCGGCGTAAGGTTTTCATCGATAGAGGAGCCAAACACATCTTCGGGCGATGAATCCGAACTTCGAAACAGCACTGAGCGTACAGCAGCTGGGCCAGTGTGTGTCATCGGGTGCGTCGACAACTTGTGCGTCTTCGAGGGGTTGCACTCTGCCGAGACATTCCCCTCGCAGCAATGTGACAGTATATGGGGATGGATTGCTAACAAAAATAGCGCTGTCACCGTGAGTGATGCACTGTCGCAAACGGCACCAACAATCCTTTCTTACTGCGAATGCGGTAAGATGGCGAAAAGAATGCAATTGCGTCGCGGAGACCGTCGCAGTACACTGACACAGCCGCTGACGCGTTCGGAGGCACTTGGGTATCATCTGTGACGAGTATCTTGTGCGACAGCGATGACCTGTCTGCCGGCGTCATCTCTGAGAATGGCGAGAGTTCTATTTCGGCGGGTGTGCAATGAATGACGGCGTTGAGGCGGGAGAGAAAATCCCATCCCAGGAGGATGTAGTGCGAGCATGCAGGAATGATGATGAATTCGACGGCACACATGTCGTCCCGAATGACGACGCGAGCTGTGCATACTGCTGTTGGGTGAATATTTTGGGCGCTAGCCGTACGAAGGGATAGCCCCGAAAGTTGCGTCGTCACTTTTCGTAGGAAATGGCTAAGTTTGGCGTCCATAACGAATACGGCGGCTCCAGTGTCAATAAGGGAAGATGCGCGAACACCGTCTACAAACACGTCTATTATGTTCGATGGTCTCTCCTGAGCGCTTTCACAGTTCGATAGCGTCGCAGCCCTTGCCTCGTGGGCTGCGACGACTAGTTTTCCCGATCTCGTCCGACCTGACGTGGCCGCATCGGCGACAATGAGCGACGTCGTGGAGACGGCGAACGGTGGGTAGAATGAGCTGGGCGGAACGTCGGTGACACAGGCCGCGGTGGTTCGTAATTAGGGCGGCTGAGCTGGCTCGTGAGGGGTGATGCGACTCGAGGCGACTGCGCGCGATTGAAAAAACGTGCAACATGGCCGGCGTAACCACACGCAAAGCATATGGGATGGTTGTCGTAAGTGCGCCAACGGTTTGCCGGAGAGGGTCCCACCCATGGTCCAGGACGCGATAGACGTAGCGGCTGCTGGTATGGCTGCATGGTGGGCTGCAGACGGAGCCTAGTGACATCGGCGTACGTAGGCGGCACAACCGCTTAGAACGACCGAGGTCCAGCGACGGCTTCGGCGTAACTAAACGGCGCAGCCGCAGTGATTGGTTGGGCTGGCCTGGCGACAACTTGAGCGTAGCTAGGTGCCGGAGGGCGCTGGTGATATTCGGGCATGACTTCGGCGATTTCCTGCTCAATCACTCGGCGGAGGGTAGGCGGGAGTGGGGTTGATGGCTGTTCCACATGCTGCGGGTGAGCAAAGGGCAGCAGAGAGAGCTGGCGTGCAATTTCTTCGCGCAGAAATGTCTTCATTTTGATCTTATCCAACTCGGAGATGGTCGCGTTTGTTTTCTTGCGCGACTCCAGAATGTCCTCTATGTAACTGGTGAAAGATTCCCCGGCCTGCTGAGCGCGTTCGCGCAAACGCCGTTCTGCTTGCAGCTTACGAACAGCAGGGCGGCCAAACACGTCGATAATGGCAGTCTTGAAAGCGGACCAGGTCGGGAAATCGGATTCGTGGTTGTTGTACCACAGACTTGCTACTGCCACCAGGTAAAAGACAAGGTTGCTCAATTTGGCTGCCTCTTCCCATTTATTGGGTACACTCACGCGCTCGTAGATAGCGAGCCAGTCCTCCACGTCGATGCCATCCGCGCCAGTGAAGATAGGTGGGTCGCGTTGACGAGCGACACCGGCACAGGCGGGGGGTGCGGGAGGAGGCGTTTGCTGGGAGGTGTTTTGCGGCATTGCAGATGGTAGTGCACGCGATCCAAGCTCCAGGGGTATCGAAGGGGTTTCGGACCGGTTTTGAGGGTACAGTACTCTCCACCAAATTATAAGGGTGTTCATTAGACGGCACTTAAAGCAGCACAAGAGCGACAGTCCAAAAAGCGCAGCACGGACTCTCAGCACGAGCGGCGCTCGAGACCCGAAGAAAACGACCCACTAGAAGGCGCTGGAGCGGACGAACCACTTCAGAGTTCTAACGCTTCGCTACAATATATATATATATATATATATATATATATATAATCGAAGAGCCACATGATGCTTCATGTCCCACTGAGGGATTAAAAAAACTTTCTTTGTCTGATAGCACTATCGAGTGACGCATTTCGCCCCTACGCTGATTATGGTTCTCGCCTCTATAATTTCCGGCGTACATTTATGTTCATGGTAGCCTATCATGCAGAAGTTTGAAAATATTGGTGAGTAACCGCAGTCATTGCAATGTGTGGACAGGTGCCATTGTTATTCAGTTTATGCACTACAATTACTGTGTTGAAGACCAGAATCTGCGTCGCACGACACGTTCTAGCATCAGCACAATTAGTGAGACAGATATGTCCCTCCACGCCGAAAAAGTGAAATAAAAGAACTACAACAGTAGCGTTAACACGTAAGACTATCCACCGAAAGGCGCCGGTGAATCTTTATGCGTAAAAATGTATTCACGAAAAAATATGAAATTTTCGGGTGGAAATAAAAGGCGGAAACGCGGAAATCTACACGTAAAGAATATAGCAAATAAGGAAGCATCTACAGCCATTTTACGTTATAGAGAATACATAGCAGTAGCGAGCAAATGCTAGTGTACTGCAGTTACCTCGTAGTGCATCCTAAATGTTTGACATCCTTATGGGTGAATAAGGGCGATCATATTTTTCGAGTCCGAGACAACACCTCTAGCTTACTCTTTTTTCGTAATGTAAGATGTTTGCAAAAGAAAACACCTCATATCTATATTTTCGGAGGTTCCATAATTTTTTGAACAATAATGTCGTTAAGGAACCTAATATAACGTTATTTGAATATATTGTATTATTATTGCAATAGCGTTATACGGACAAAAAATGGGCCGCCAGCGTTGTACCCACGATTGTAAGATATGCTTATCGCCGGAGGTAGTGTATAATCGAAGGCTGTACAGGCCGATCAAGACATGGATAAGCTGAACAAGAAACCTGGCGTAGCTTCCTGAGATTTCCGTTCTTGCTCGCACTTGGCAAGACCGTGGACATGAGCCTTGTCGCATATATACTTAGGTGAATCTGTGCCCTCTCCTAATGGGTATAGAGTGGCCCAATTGGGCGCGAGGCACCGGAGCCTCGTTTTGCGAGTAGGTTGTCACGGCTTTTGCCCAAAATTTTGATGCCTCGGAAATTTGGTACACACATGCAAAGCCGGACGTGCGCAGGCAAATGCGCATTCTCATTATTTTTAATCGACAGCTCATAATCCGTTGCACGAACGTTGACGCACTGGCCAGTTTGCCCTACGTACGTCTTTCCACATGATAGCGGAATTTCGTACACAACGCCAACCGCGCATTTTACGTAGGGCGGCTCGTGCTTTTTGCCACATCCTCCATGATTCTTCTTCTTAGCAGCACAAATCCTCGGGCAGAGCGCAGAGAGCTTACGCGGGGCTGAAAAAACAATTGGCACAGCGTGCCTACTGGCAACCTATACGCAACGATGCGGTTACTTCGTGGCGACGGCCGCGTGTTCTCTATATATTTGGAGGTGACGCCTACTCGCCTGAACTTCCTTGCCTACTTGACCAGGCTGTAGAGGCAACGAAAAAAGAAGACATTGGAATGCGTAGGTGCTACACCTTGGCTTCTGTTTCAGTTTTTCTTAAACGCCGTCGTACAAACAGGTTAGCGACCTTGGTGCGACGACACTGTGCTCAGTGACTCGCTATGAATAGCTTGCTGTTTTATTATGACACCGATACTTTCTTGCTGGTTAAAGTGGACGACGAAATGTCTTGCAAGCGCCTCCTGGCGTTTAGATTATTATATTATTTATTATTATTAGATTATTAGATTATTTAGAAATAATAGATTATTTTTCTATACCTAGGAGGACGTTAGAGGGCGAGGAAATGCTTTTGCTACACACGACAGCAGTTCCGGACTAACCGGATAAATTTAGGTTCATGGTATGGTACGGAACGTTGCTGCTATTTCTGAAAAATAAACTCCGTGCAAATTTGTCAAGCGGACAAATGACGCAGGGCGTGCAGACGCAAAGCCGCATTCAAGCACCGTAGCGTGTAGGCGACAGTACGGAAGCCGGCCGCACGTCAAATCAACACTTCAGTTCCCGCCACGGTAGCTTTGCGGCCATGACGTTGCTCGAGGTCGCGGGTTCAATCCCGACCACGGCAGCCGCATTTTGATGAGGGCGAAATGCAAAAACGCTCGTGTACTTAGATTTAGGTGCACGTTAAAGAACGCCAGTGAGTCAAAATGAATCCGGAGTCCGCCACTACGGCGTGCCTCATAATCCGACTGTGGTTTTGGCACGTACAGATACATTATTTAATTAAAGTTTAACGCTTCTGACACGATCTGATATGCCGTGTGGGGCAATGACAATGGTAACCTGCTCATAGGTTATGCATGGAGACCGTATTGTAGGCAAATTCTTATTTCGTTCCGCGCGTTAGGGCCGCGTCGGTTTCGGTTATGAGCACGAAATACGTGTGGGTTCGGCAGTCGTTTAGCACTGACTCTATAGTGGTTCTAAATGACTATCTCCGTCTTCTGTGCCCACATATGCCTATATGCCTATTTTAGCCCTGTGTGCCCATATTTGCCGATTTGTGCTCTTAGCTTCTGAAAGAACTTATTTGGGGAGCTCATTTTCTTTTGAAAACACATTCTTGGCAGATACTGTTGCATGGGCAGATACTGTTGTTAATGACAATGCGATCTAGCAAATAAGGGCTTACGTTGCAACTCTTACTGATATCTTGAGGGTATCTCACTATCTGCTTGACACTGGTTAGTAATGGTAGAAAGAAAAGATCAGGTAAAATATTTTTATTCACCAGCGGATACGCCACTCCACATTACACTGACCACAGGGATTACAGAGAAAAATGCACAGCATGCTAAAATACGCCTGCTGCTGGCTGTAGCTTGGAAAGAGTGCTAACTGCAGGGTACACTGTGCGTATTATAAGCGGGAGCGGTAAAAGGTCGCTACAAGCGTTATGGACTGCACAGTTACGCTATACCATCTTTCAGCGCATGCGCTCTTTCATCTTCGTGCAGTTGATCTAAAGCACTAAGCTATGCCCTTCGCCCCACCCTTTTATTCCGATAACAATTATATGGGCACTCCAGGCACATTTCCACCGCTGGCGTCAGCGTAAAGTCAACTGCGATAATATCGCGGCGGCGCGCCGTGTGCTGTATGTGCGAGTGAAAGCGTGCGAGTGTGAGCCGACGATGGTGGCTTGATCTCGCGGGCTGTATAAAGGCAGGGGGGGGGGGGGGGAAGTGCGCCGTCTTCCATCGCGCGCAAGTCACGGCTGGGCGTTCTGGGCGCGGCCAAGCGCAGCCGCGCTATCTCGAAGGGGATCTGTGATGGGGACAAAGTTCGCAGAGTGCTGATAGCTTCGTGTGCGCTGTGGTCTCGCCGCTTTGTTCTCGTTGAAGCGAGAGGCAGCACGAAGGTCGATGGGCTCGCTGCGGCTGCGCGCATCCTCACGCCAGCGTCTTGACAGCGACTGGCCGCGGTCTTCGAGTGAGATGTGTTCACGTTTGCTTGTGCGTGCGTGACACCGTGTTTGTTAATTTAGTTTGCCAGCGAATGCCTGAAAGTTTATACCGCTGATAAAACTACCATCTCTACTTCGTGTAGCTGTCTAATAATTTGCTGTCGCAATCGATGCTTCGGGTGAAACTGCTACTTTATTTAAATAAATTAATGTAAAGAGGTACGCATTGTTGCGCTCTAACGTGCAATAATAACACAAAACAAAAAAGGCAGCGAGGAGTCAAGTGATAACAATACAGAGAAAACCCTTGGGGAAGAATTGTTCACGAGGCTTCACACAGCTACCGCACCACAGCACGAGGTTCGTGAATACCATGTGAATTGCGGCAACTGTCGAAAGAGTTCCTGCAAATTTCAGTTGTTGTAAACAGGAAACAGACATTTTTTTCGCACAAAGAAATTTCCGAGGTTCTCAAATGAGAACACTTAAGAATCCTAGGGAGCGTTGTCCCTTAAAAATACGAAAATACAGAAACGCTTCATTCACCTCTATCAAAATTTTGTGCTTTTTTCATCCTATAAAGGTTTATCTCGAGTGAGACGAGGCTCAATCTTGAACTACACAATATATGAGAAACATCTGTTACTATGATAGGTTCTGAAAAGACTTCTCAACGTACAGTACTTATCGCTTCTGTTCATACTGGAACATTTGTTGCCTTCACTTCATTACGCACAAAATTTAGATCCTCGTATTAAACATATAGCGGCGCTCCTGGCTTATTTTGTGGTTTTCGAGCTTGCTACATTTTATGCGTCAATGTGAGCAGGAAAGTTTGGCTAGCGAATGTACACTACCTGTTCATTGCGTCAGAACAGATGTACTAAATATGTGATTTGACAAAAACGTGGCTTCTAGTGTGCCCAACAAAGCACTGGGAATCGATGGCTTGCACAATAAGCTTGCTACCTGAAAAAGTGGGCGCTCCTTCAGGTTTCTCACCATGAAAATGGGCAATAAACATTCAATACAGGTACAAGTCCCGGTTTGTGAACAATTTATAGTGCCATTTCCGGCCCCTATAGCGCCTAAAACGAGGATTTAGCTACCTGTTTAACACATCTAAATCCCACATTTTTAGCGCCTAAAAATCCGGCCTGTAGTTACGAATAATGACGCTCAACAAACGCCTCAAGCAAACCCGTCTCGCTTCGGGTGCTGTGTGCTACGCAACCAGCACTGGTGAACGCAAGGTAACATTTATCATCAGTTCACCACTCTAGTATCGCACTAAACGCTGAAGAAATTAAACATTCGCCGTCAGCGTCACCATTGATTATCGTCGATGAAATCAAATAGCACACAAAGCTTCGCTTACATCGATTGCCACAGTGCGTGGCATTCGCATTAATTTTTTTTGATCCCATGGCCAACCATTGTAATTCTATAAGCAGCTATATAATATTCCGTTTCCCAAGACAGCTGGGCCACGTAATTTGTTAACATAGCACTGCAGCCTAACACTACCACTTTTGTCCATTCCCCTCTCTCCTCATTATTCTGATTCCTGCGCAGCCGACGGCGGCGTTGTTCTTCCCGTCTCAGCTTCAAGCAATCGTGCGTGCGATGAGACGCACTGGACGGGGAATGCCCAGCATGCGAAGAATCGCCGTGGGTGGCAGTGCCATCTCGTCTTTCACAACGGAGGCAGCGCGTGGATCTTTCGGTGGTCGCAACCTCCTGCGGAATGTATACGGAATGACGGAATCGTGCGGCCTAATCACCAGTCAGCCGAAGACAGGAGAGACCCAAACTGCTACTGATGTAGGCGTGCCCTTAGCCGGTGTTCAGATAAAGGTAGGCTAGTCTTTAAATATTTTGAGAAAAAAAAGCCTTCTTGCTGCATTCGGCATTCATAGTCTATAGAAAGCAGTCATTTAAATAAAAGCAGCCCTGGCACCCATCGCTAAATATAGCAACTTTCGCTTATTGCGAAACATTTCCACAATTCTGCGACGATGTGGTTTTCATCAGGCAGTCCACAACGATTTATTCTGGCATAGTTGGTTCATGATTATTGTCGCATAATTGGCTTGAACTACGAACAGGACAAAAAGGAGAGAGCACGACACACGTCCTATGTGTTATGTTGCCTCGGTCATGTCATTTCTATAAATATATGCTGTTCGCTTCAATACGTATTTATCAGTCAAGGTCAGTAGTTATGCGAGTGAGTAGTGGGATTATTTGAACGTCCGAAGCAGCGAAGGCAGACGTAGCCTATCACATGATAACCAACGGTACGCTACAACGTACAGTTGTAGTGCAAACACACACAATTTTGCATGAAGTTCTCGTTCGATCTACTTTCAGCGCTAGGGTGCTAGTGATTTTATAAGACGCAATCTTTCTGTCTAAAATTCGAAATGTCTTAAATTAAGCGTTACATAATTCTGTAATGCGAGAATACAAGCAACTTTGTACTAGGTAGTGATTAGTACTAATTGCGTAGCCGCGTCCTAACCGTTCCCTCGACAGTGTAAACACGCGGTCATCGTACAAAACCCTGTTTTTGTTAGCAGCAGCTAATATGCATGGTTGAGTATTTTATGGCGAAAACTAAAAGGAATCAAGACATATGTTTGCATCCAATAAGACATAGCGGGGAGTTAAGCGAGTAGGTTGCCGCCATTGTGGCACTGTATACATTTGGTGAGGCAAATATTCAATTTTAAGGGGTGTCTAAACCTATGCCTTATTCTTGTTTGTTATTGACATTTTAGGCGTTAGTAAAGCGAATACGTCTTCAAACATAGGCTTTGCATTGTTGACTTAGAATTTAACTTAGAAGAAAGACATTCCTTGTACTTTACCTACACAAACATATAATATAGATGATGAGGAGGAAGGTTGTTCTTTTGTAGGTAAGTCAGCCTTTATATCAGACCTCGTACAATATATTAATAGAAAGTTTACGTAAAATATTAACTTATTTACCTGCAAATGAAACGGAAGGACGCCAGATAGATTGGATCGTGTATATTGTGATGAAGGCTCATCCAATTTTTATAAGCGCGCATTCTTATACTGGAACAGCCTTCCAGAGTTTAATTCCATATAATCTATAAAAGCCGACCACCACAATGCTTGTTTCATACAAACCCATTCGCATATACATTATTCGACCGTCAATGTATATTCGAATGTATCTACGTGAGGCGCCGTAAAACAGAATGAAATCATGCGGTGATTTCTAAAACATATCACTAGCGCTTTCGCTTTTGCAATTTGATATCATGGTAACTCCAATATTATCTTAAAAACTACGAAAATTGATAAATGTCTGTTCCTTAATTCTTGGGCATTCCTGCAAAACATGCCTTACAAAAATATAGTGCTCTTCATTTACCTCCATATTATGAATCTCCTATCTGCAGTATGTGTGGCGAGACGCTGACTGCACCTTATGTATTGATAGAGTGCTAGGAATTAGAACCTCGGAGAAAAAAAACTTGGAGTACGCTTAAGCTTCACCTTTAAGAGTGGAACGCGATGGTATTAAAAGATCCCTGGCTGCTGATCATGATTTTTTCTCTTATATTCAAATTACAATCCGACGCTATCACCGTCTGTACGTTGTGTTGAAGTCGTGCTTTACGATTTTTCTGACGGATTTTACTTTGAGAAATTAAATTTTTGGTCACTAACGCCTTGCGCCACTCGGAGGGCCCACCCGGTGGGGGTGCTTCGGGGTAATGTGGTCACCAGGCGCCGATGTTTAACGCCGACGCCGGATTTTCTGCGACGCGGGGCCCCTAACGCTATCGCGTTAAAATGCTTCCCCTTAGCATATAAACAACACGTTGCTTTCCACCCAGCAATGTTTTTGGCATAGAACCGTTTTTTGACCACAGGGTAGTCTTAATGTTTCTTCAAGATGCCGGCATATTGCTGGTCATCAGCCCCCTACACTCGTAGCGCATCCTCTCTCAGGAGGCTGATGCTGCGCTAGCATTTTCGCAGAGCACATGCATCCCAGCCCTTGGGTTCAAATGACGCTGTTGATGCATCAGTGCTACTTTCTCCTACACGTCTTATTACATTATCCCTTCATAACAAAACATTTATTGTCATAGCTCACATCTCTAGTAGTTGTCATTATTTTATTACTTATTCTTACGCAAGTTACAGCGACTTATTTTAGGCCTTTTACAGTCTTGTTACATCAAGCATTCACACTACATTACTCCATTTCATAAACGATTTATTGAAAACTCATGACAACGCGTGTGCCACTGTTTGTCCATATCAGGCCGTTGCGCCATAAAACCCTACACATCATCATCATCATTGCCTTTTCCCCGCGGCTTCCCTGCTGTGTTAAATTGTGTGACAAGTTGAGTATCCGTTCTGCATTATTGCTCTGTTGTATTTTTAGGCTCTTACCATTGATGTTTTCCACTAATTGCTCGATAACATCGGCAATAACCTAAATTTTGCTAACTCCTGTGGTGCTTTTCATCCATTCCTTGTTGAATCAATCTTGGCACATTAACATAATTAATTGTATTCTGGACACTTTTGTTATATTATCCCCCTCGGCCATTAACTTTGTCAGCTTCTACCGATATAGCTGAAAAATCTTTCTTGAAGCATACCCTATTTTTCACCCCCCCCCCCCCCCCCAGTTACCGTAGTTCCCAGAACCGTACTCCTTCACATACGCTTTAGTCCCAAGTGTGCTTGCCACTGTTAAGGTTTGCACGTGTTCTGTTTGTTTTGCTACATCTTGTGCTTACTTTCACCACCATATTTTACGTATCGTGGTCTTCCTTATGGAACCAAGCACATGTTTTCAGCTGATATATAAAAGGAGTTTAACATCGTCGTTCATAATTTGCATTCAGACCTGCGTGCTCACATATAAACCGAACCCCCCGAGAAGATCAACCTTGGTTTCACCAGACACGAGCTTGTCGACTACGTGGAGACACCACCACGCTGTTTTAAGTGCCAGCGCTTCGGACATATCGCCAAGTACTGTCGTGGGGAACAGAGGTGCAAGCGCTGTGGGGGACCTCATGATTTTAAGACGTGTGCAAGCAAAGAAAACTCTGTGTGTGCAAACTGCGGCGGTGACCATCCTGCTAGCTACGGTCGATGTCCTGCGCGGACAGCTGCTCAACGAAGGAATAAGATGTTTGTTTTGGGTCCAAAGAATGCAAGCGCACCATCGAACACGAAGAAGACACTCAGCGCGCCACAACTAACTGCTTTGGAAAGAGACTACGCTTCTGATTTCCCGCGTCTCACACCGATGAACGAAGTTATTGAGCCAACGCAAACGGTCACCGCCGCTGAGAAACCTGTTCCTAAAGAGTCCGAAAAGCGCACCTATGCGGCCGCAGTGAACCGACCTCAAGCACCACTTGGAAGCAGTCAGCTGGAAAACTGCCAGCATGTGATACGCGCTCTGTTCACGGCACTACGTTCCCACGTCGCGAAGATGCCTGCGAGCTCAACGAAGGATATGCTGGAAGCAGTGCTGGCTCTTGAGTCAGTAATACTCTGCTCTACTTCCACATACCCTCAGTAGCATAATGGCAATTTCTCGCCCACTTGGTCCATTCCGTCGCCCAAAAGTGCCCTTAATAATGCAATGGAACTGCGCCGGTATTCAACAGCGTCTGTGTGAACTCAGCCTTTTCCTTCGAGACATACCTATACCAATTCTAGCCCTCTCGGAGGCTGGTCTCCCTAATGGAAGGACGATCCCAGGGTACATCAGACATGGAAATCCGAGTATACCGTCATTTGCTAATGGAAGTGCGATGATATACATCAGGCGAGAAATACCTCACGTCGCCTTACCAGTGCAGGACCTTTGTTCTACCTACTTGGAAGTCACCGCTGTGCAAGTGTGCCTAGGAAACCGAAAACTCAGTGTGGTGTCGGTGTATATAAGTCCACGCAGGAAGGTCTCTACGGAGGCGTTTATAAAGGACCTTTGCATTCGTTGCCCCTCTCCTAGAATAATCTGTGGCGATTTTAACGCACATCATTCGCTTTGGGGAGATAAGATTGCAGATTTCCGAGGCAAGGAACTTGTCGCAGCCGCGGATGCTGCTGACTTATGTATCGCGAACGATGGTAAACCAACTTTCTTCAGACCACCAGATTCATGGAGTGCCATAGACCTCGTGATCCATTCTACAGACCTTTACGTATCGTCGACAACGGCCCCAGACAGGATGGACAGCGACCGTTTTCCGATCTTCACCAACATCACCGGATTTCACACTGCTGGTCGACAATTCTGTGCTGTGACACGCTGGGACACATACAGAGAAGCGTTGGATGAATCCCCTGGTGAGCTATTCGCAGATATGCTGCGGAGCAAGAGAGTGGCTACCTCAATGTTGAAACTGCCAGATCATTTTCCTACTCCTGATTTGAAACTAAAGAACCTCTGCGCAGCGCGTAGGAGAGCGGAGCGGAAACTAATGAGAAAAACGGGAAATCCCTCTGCAAAAACTGAATACAACAGGATAAACGCTGTCATCCGTCGTCACACAAAAAGGTTAAGACGAGTTCAGTGGGCTGCTTTCTGTGAGAGCTTATCGGCGTTTACTCCCATGACAAGAATATGGGGAGTAATGAATAGCCTATCCGGAAAGATTCCCCCGCACAGGCCATTTGAAGCACTTGCTTTGAAGCAAGGAAAAGATTTGCAAACCCTTGCAGAAGATTTTGCAGATGGATTCACATCTGGCAGATCAGCAGGAGTATCGAACCCTCTGTTGTCTCAAGCATTCCATACCATGGATACGCCATTCACTTTCCGTGAGTTGGATATGGCGCTGAGCAAATTAAGAAGACGCTGTGCTGTGGGTCCCGATTCGATCAGCAATCAGATGCTGACAAATCTGCCGTACGAACGAAGACGAGCCCTTCTGGACATATTTAATCACGTCTGGAGCACGGGAGAGATCCCAGAAACGTGGAAGATAGCATGGGTGGTGCCAGTACTCAAGTCCGGAAAGGATCCTGCGAACCTCGCCTCATATCGGCCAGTATCGCTAACATCATGCGTATCAAAGTTGATGGAAAGACTAGTATGTGCGAGGTTAACATGGTATCTTGAGCAAGGAAATAGACTGCCATCGTGCATGACCGGCTTTCGTCCACGGTTGAGTGCCCAGGACAGTGTCTTGGATTTAATAAGCCATATCGAGCACCATCGCGCGGACGGCCTTTCCACACTCGCCATCTTTATGGACGTTGCCAAGGCATACGACTGTGTGCTTCATACAGGCATCATCAACGGACTCCAAAACATGGGCGTCTCAGGAAATGCTCTTCGATTCATCCATGAATTTCTCAGAGATCGGTATGCCCAAGTTAAGCTCGGAAGTATAATGAGTGATAAGCGACGAATTTCCCTCGGTGTCCCACAAGGAAGCGTCCTATCTCCCTTGCTTTTTAACGTTGCCATGGCCAGCCTTCCAGATGCACTGAAAGTAGGTCGGACGGCAGTTAAAATGTCCATCTACGCAGATGACATCTGCATTTGGATCTCGGGGTACCAACACAAACGGTTGGCCCGGATCGCCCAGGGCGCAATCTCCGCCATCGAACGCCACTTATCGATGCTTGGCCTATCTTTATCAGCGGAAAAATCTGCCTTCATGCTTTTCCCGGGAGTGAGACGCAAGTCAACACGCCTGACGCTGAATATCAGAGGGCATTCAATTCTTCGTGCAACTCATGTGCGATTCCTGGGCGTCACCATCGACAGCAAGCTACTATGGCGTCGTGCGGTCGAAAGTGTTGTGGCTGCATCAGTGCAAAGAGTCAACGCACTTCGTCGATTGGCAGGTGTACGTTGGGGAAACAATCCTATGTCCATGCTTAAACTGAATGCGGCACTGATAACAAGCCGCATTCTCTATCAGCTCCCTCTGATATCCCCGTCATCGAGTCAATTCGAGCGCTTGGAGGCTGTGCACAGAAAGGGACTTCGCTTGGCGATGGGAGTTCCACAGACGGCTTCAAACAAGAAAGTCACTAATGAGGCAGAATCTCTTCCACTCCGTCTCTTGGCATCTCAGGCATTGTTGACGCAGCTATTAAGGCTGGGCGAGTCCCGCGCAGGCACGGCGCTTCTCTGGCGGCTAAGAGCAAGAACTCGCTCACATTTCCATGCGGCGCTGAACACTTTCCAATGTTTAGGATTGGAATGGCCTAAACGCAGTCGCCTTGACCCGCCATGGTCTTTTTCGGACGTTACCTGCAGCCTCAGTGTACCCCACCTACCGGCGAAACGCACCATTTCAACTGCAGAAGCAAAGTTTATTGTGCTGGAACACTTGAGCACAGCATTTCAACGCCACTTACAAGTTTACACAGACGGCTCGGTGTGCGCACAAACAGATAGCTGTGCAGCGGCATTCTGCATACCATCCCTTGATGTGTCATGGTCTGGCCGACTGGATCGCGTAGTTTCCTCTACAACAGTAGAAAGCGCCGCAATCACCGCGGCTTTGCGGAAACTACGGGCCTTCTCTGCACGAGATGTCGTGGTGCTGACGGATTCCAAGTCAGCGTTACAGAGATTGCATCGTGGCCTACCTCTAGAGAAATTTACAAGGCAATCTCTGGCACTGATTAACGATCTAACAAGCGAAGGATTTAATATAAGATTCCAGTGGATACCATCACACGTAGGAATTGATGGAAACGAGAAAGCTGACGCCCTTGCACGCCTAGCGCTGACATGTGTCCCAAAAGTGAAAGCTCCAAAAGCTCTTCAGAACCCTAAGGGTGTAATCCGCCTTCACTTTTGGGAGATCCACAAGAATCCCCACGAAGCCTGCGTGACTCATGGATTTACCCGCGAAGAAGCGACGCTTTTATACCGCATCAGGACCGACTCTGCGTACACCACAGCTTGGTTATTCAAGACTGGGCTTCGCGCTTCCCCATTCTGTGCTTTCTGTGGTGACATTGGCGACATCGAACATTACATTTGGATATGCCCGCAGTTTGACAAAGAAAGAAAAGCGATGATCGACAGCCTACAAAAGAGCGGTCTTACGCACAGGACATTTGAAGACGTCGTTTTCCCCGGAGGACCTGCGACAACCAGGAAGAGAGCGCAACGACTGCTGCTGGCCTTCCTGCGAGACACGGGGCTCATAGACACTTGGTGACACACCCCTGATATCAACTCGAAGGAGGATCAGGCGGAACAATTGCCGGCTATGTATGCCAGGCTAACCCCGCCTGCTTCAACATCATCACCACCACCACCAACATATAAACCGGCGCAATCTTCCACCATTTCGCATAAGCCTTTGAATAAGAAGCTCATCAACGCTTTCTTCTCAAACTTTTGCATCTTCCGGGGGCGTCTGGTATCTTGCGACACCACAGACCGGAGCGCATGGGGGTTTGGCCTTTCCGCGTGTACCGTGCGCGGCTTCGCTGTGACTGGGGATAAGGTGGTCCGGGGGGTTGAGCCGATGCTAAGTGCTTGAACCTTATGGTCCCTGGGCGGAGCTAACACACCCCTTTGGCCTCTGCTTTACGTAGACGGCAGCCCCGAACTGGCCTACCCGGGGGAAATCGGTAGCTGCCTTTTCCTATCCTCCTCTCCAATCTTCGTGTTTCTATCTCACTTCCAATCTTTCCTATATTCTCGTCTCTTCCTTTCTGATTTTCCAGGCAACGACGGTTAACCTTGTGCAGGTAGCCAACCTTGGTATACCATGTTTGGTTATGGCAGTAGCATATAGCTGACGTTTGCCGGACCTGTTTTACTCATTCTGCCGCGTTCCCTTGTTGGGCTGAGTAACTTTTTGTTGTCGGTTCTTATTTTTTCTTCTTCGTGCTTCGTTAGAACGTGAAGTTTCCCGGATGATCGGCAGTGATGACCAAAATAGACATGAAGCGATGTAGACGTGAAATGTTTATAGGCAAACGTTTCTATGCTGATACATGACAGATAAAGCAAATGAATTACAACTTGAATAATAGAGAAACAGTGTCTCACTCTTTGACTGCCTCAATGACTGTTGGAGCGCAGACTCATTTTAACGTACATTGTACGGAGCCTCATGATCTATCAGCAATTCTGATTTCAGCCCAGTCGGAGGGACAGATTATAGTATTGATTAATATAGCTCGAACAGACAAAGTAAACGGGCGGTAGTGCCGTTGGCCCGTTCCACAACAAATGCAGTTGCCAATGCGAACTAAAGGTTTGGTAGGCCACAACCCAAAGGCATGGGCCTACTCTTCAAAGTAAATGTACTGTAGAACAAAACTTTTTTTTAGTTTTTACTACCACTACGTTTCCCTTTCTTATTTCCACTTAATAATCATCATCAGCCTATATTTTATGTCCACAGCAGGACGAAGGGTTCTCCCTGCGACCTCCAATTACCCCTGTCTTGCGCTAGCGTATTCCAACTTGCGCCTGCAAATTTCCTACCTTCATCACCCCATCTGGTTTTCTGCCGACCTCGACTGCGCTTCCCTTCTCTTGGTATCCATTCTGTAACCCTAATGGTCCATCGGTTATCCATCCTACGCATTACATGGCCTGTCCAGCTCCATTTCTTCCGCTTAATGTCAACTAGAATATCGGCTATCCCCGTTTGTTTTTTGATCCACACCGCTCTCTTCCTATCTTTTACCGTTAGACCTAAGATTTTTCGTTCCATTGCTCTTTGTGCGGTCCTTAACTTGTCCTCGAGCTTCTTTGTTAACCTCCAAGTGTCTGCCCCATCTGTTAGCACCGGCAATTCTACCGGTGCTAACATATGGGGCAGAAACTTGGAGCAATGATTGTACACTTTTCTTTTCAACGACAGTGGTAAGCTCCCAGTCAGGATTTGGCAATACCTGCCGTATGCACTCCAACCAAATTTTATTCTTCTGTAAATTTCTTCCTCATGATCAGGGTCCCCTGTTAGTAATTGACTAGATAAATGTACTCCTTTACAGACTCTAGAGGCTGGCTGGCGATCCTGAATTCTTGTTTCCTTGCAAAGCTATTGAACATTATCTTTGTCTTCTGCATATTCATCTTCAACCCAATTCTTACATTTTTGCGATTAAGGTCCTCAATCATTTGATGTAATTTATCTTCATTGTTGCTGAATAGGACAATGTCATCTGCAAACCGAAGGTTGCTGAGATATTCGCCGTTGATCCTCACTCCTAAGCCTTCCCAGCCTAAGAGCTTGAATACTTCTTCTAAGCATGCAGTGAAAAGCATTGGAGAGATTGTGTCTCCTTGCCTGACCCCTTTCTTGATAGGTAACTTTCTACTTTTCTTGTGGAGAACCAAGGTAGCTGTGGAATCCTTGTATATATTTGCTAAGATAATTACGTATGCCTCCTGTACTCCTTGATTACGCAATGCCTCTATGACTGCTGGTATCTCTACTGAATCAAATGCCTTTTCATAATCTATGAAAGCCATATAGAGAGGCTGATTGTACTCCGCAAATTTCTCCATTGCCTGATTGATGACATGGATATGATCAATCGTAGAATATCCCTACCTGAAGCCAGCCTGTTCTCTTAGTTGGCTGAAGTCAAGTGTTGCCCTGATTCTATTGGAAATTTTCTTGGTGAATATTTCATACAATACTGAAAGCAAGCTAATGGGTCTATAATTCTTCAATTCTTTAACGTCTTCCTTCTTATGGATTAGTATAATGTTGGCGTTCTTCCAGCTCTCTGGTACACTTTAAGTTGTGAGGCATTGCGTATAAAGGGCCGCAAGCTTTTCAAGCATATCTCCTCCATCTTTGATTATATCTACTGTTATTCCATCTTCTCCAGCAGATTTTCCCCTGGTCATGTCTTTCAAGGCCCTTCTAACTTCATCGTTAGTTATAGAAGTAGCCTCTGTATCCGGTTCATCACTATTTCGAATGAAAATAGCTTGGCTGTTTTGGGCACTGTACAGGTGAGTATAGAATTCTTCCGCTGCTTTTACTATGTCATCGAAATCGCTGATGGTATTACCATGCTTATCTTTCAGTGCATATATCTTTCCTTGTCCTATGCCAAGCTTTCTTCTTACTGATTTAATGCTGCGTCCATATTTTACGACTTCCTCAATCTTTCCCACGTTATAATTTCGAATATACCTTACTTTCTTCTTGTTGATCAGTTTTGACAGTTCAGCGAATTCTATCTGATCTCTTGAGTTGGACACTTTCATGTTTTGTCGTTTCTTTATTAGGTCCTTTGTTTTTTGGGAGAGCTTACCTACTGGTTGCCTTGGTGCCTTACCTCCCACTTCAATTGCTGCTTCTGAGACCAACCTAGTTACGGTTTCATTCATTACCTCTAAGTTGAATTTATCTTCATTTTCTAAAGCTGCATATTTAGTTTCGAGCACCAGCCTGAATTGGTCTGCTTTTACCCTTACTGCCTCTAGGGTGGCCTGTTTCCTCTTGACCAATATCACTCTTACTCTCTTCAAATTGAGAGAAATCCTACACCTCACTAACCTTATGGTCTCTGCACTTTACCTTACCTAACACTTCTACATTCTGCACTATGCTTGGATCGGCAGAGAGTATGAAATCTATTTCATTCCTTGTTTCTCCATTAGGGCTATTCCAGGTACACTTCCTGTGGCTGCGCTTCCTGAAGAAGGTATTGATTATTCGGAGCCTATTCCTTTCCACGAATTCTACTAACATCTCTTGCATTCCTAGAATCGATGTCGTAGTTGCCAATTGCTTGCTCACCAACTTGCTTTTTGCCCACTTTTGCATTGAAGTCGCCCATGACTACAGTATACTGAGTTTGCACCTTTCTCATTGCTAATTCAACATCTTCAAAAAACTGTTCTATTTCTTCATCATCGTGACTAGAGGTTGGGGCGTAGGCTTGTACTACCTTCATTTTGTACTTCCTATTCAGCTTTATTACGACGACTGCTGCCCTCTCATTAATGCTGTAGTATTCATCAATGTTGCCCGCTATGTTGTTATGGACTAGAAATCCTACCCCGGATTCTCTCTTATCTGGAAGACCTCTGTAGCAGAGGCCGTTAGTCAGCACTGTGTAAGCCTCACCAGTTCTTCTAACCTCACGAAGGCCAATAATATCCCAGGCAATGCCTGATAATTCTTCAAACAGTCCTGCTAAGCTAGCTTCACTCGAGAGGGTGAGCGTGTTGAACGTTGCCAGGTTCAGTTTCCATTGGCGGCCTGTCGTAATCAGTGACGGCCTAAGCGAAAAGCGCTGAGGCCGTCAACAGAATTTATAGCCAGGCCATCTGAAACCGCGGCAGCGTCAATAGGTTACCCGTAAAAGAGCGAGGGATTCTGGGATGCGCCGTCTGCTCGCTGTTTCCGGTTCGAGGAAGCGCAGCCGCTGCCACCGCTTCGCCGTTGAAGTCTATATTGATGCGCTTGCAGTCCGGCTTTGTCACACTCACAGAATACCCGGTTGCAGGCGCCTAGCAAAACCATGGTCGACTGTTCAGCCGTTGGCTGCTCAAATTCAAGCGTTAACTCAAGGAACTACTACCTTGCAGCGTCCCTTGCTGAGTCAGCTGTGCACAAGCATCAGAGGCATGGCTGCCACTTCCAAAACTGAACCATCAGTGAACAAAAAGAAAATGAACGTATGTCAGTGGCACTTATTTTCAGGCGACGATGAGCTGTGTGGAATGATTGCTCAAGATATTATTTTCTCTAACATTTACTCAAGCAACAATAACTATTTCAGTACACGCATGCACATGTAGAGGTAATATGAAACGTGGTTTTACGGCGCAAATCTAACTGGACACAGCGATATACATACATAATACTCGTAACCAACTACCCCACCTTAGTTCCTTGAACACCGATAGAGATGATGCGCAGCCGTACTATGACACGGCGATACGGTCATTTCCCCATCTTGATGACAAAAAAGCGAAAACTTCTAACTACGTACTACTTGAGATGAACCTCGAGTTTCGAGCAAGAAATTCCGTAGACAGCGCGCAGTTTTCAAAGATTTTCAGCATTTAATTTTCTAATTACGCTAGCTGCGTCGTTACTGACGATATCGGTTGCAGTGACGATCACAGGGCAGTATTTACCAGGCTGCTATTTAACCATCGCCCCAACACCCGATTTTCTAAGCAATGCTTCTATACGCCTGATAAATTATATGATAAAGATAGCGTTTTCATCTGTCTGACTGACCCGCAGGCAGAGCAGTCGGTGACGGTGCGTCCAAGCAGCGGCAAATGTCGTAGAGCTAAACCTGGCAGAAACAAAAAAGGCTGCCGAAACGAAAACCAGAGTTCGTTTATGAATAAAAGCGTATCCTTGCCTTTTTTGGCTCGTCATCGTTGCGCCCAGAGTGAACTGAAACCTAGAAATCAGCTGCATGAATGGTACGACATTTCTGGTCGACATAGCGGACGGAAAGCTTCGCACGACTGACAGTTGAAACCGCGTAGAAAAACACGTGCGCCGGGCTATAGTGAGCTAGCCGGACAAGCTGCCGATGCCGCCGCGTCGTCCGTGGAACCGGAAGCTGCTAGCAGACGGCGCGCCCCACAATTCCCTGCGATTGCGCGGCCTTTACGGGTCACTTATTAGGTGGGAGGACTTACGGAGTCGCCATCTGTCGGAAGCGACTCGCTTGAGTAGTATAAGGAAGGGATAGCGCGGCGCGCTCCTCGTAGGTTTGGCTGTTGGCGCTCAATAGAAACACTACACGGGAGTCCTCCCGGCCATCTCTGTTAGTGCTCTCCAAACGAGGGAAGTTTCTTGCAGACAAAATAATAATCTTCGGTAAACAGAAAGCGCAGAATAGTTTACAGGCGCTATCTCTTGACCGAATACGTACAGAGAACATCCACTGCGCGCGGTCGCCGTGATGGAGTCGCCCTAATCAGCTTCTTGCGCGAAAAGTAGGCAGTCGCACTATGTGAAATATGTTCTTATAGTGCATAGTCTGTATAACCAAATGCAGCATAGCAGAATGAAGCCTCAATGCAGCAATCGCACGGGTTCGCATCAACCGACTGCACCTCTGCATGGATGTCTGCGCACAATGTCCCGCTTTCGCTGCGAGCGCGTTTTCGCAGCACAGTGCCGTGAGCTTTAGGCCGCAGCATATGAGCATTTGACAGTACACAAGCAACCATTGCTTGATGGACGCTATCAGAGCTGTTCAAAATATTTTCGTTATAACTAGGGACTTGGACCTATATACGGCGATACGTGATGTGCCATCGCGACGATTCAATCACTTTTTTTCTAAATTCCTGGACGTTTCAATATCGTGATTTGCGTCGCAATGTATGGTCCTCTCAGCGAGGCGTTTCGCGTGGCTTCTTTTTGTTAAGCCAGTACAGTCATTGTTTGGTGCTAACACTGACATGATCATATGCTATGCATTTTTTAATGTGCTTCTTACCGTTCCATTTACATTCTGGTGAACTTGCCAGTATCTAGCATCAACAAGTTCATAGACCAAATCTTCATGACATGAACCGGGCAGCGTGCGCTTTCTGCTACCCACCGAACGTCGCAGCCTCAACGCCGTAGCAGAAATCCTCCTCCCGAAAGTGCTTGCTACACACCCGAGTTGTAACCGATGGCTGCTTGCCGGATCTAAGTTTGGCAATACAAGCTACACGCAGCTTCGTGGCCTGCGAGTACGTGTGAAGGCTGACACCGGGCTTCGTTGCGTACGCGTCCGGCCCTACGGTACCGGGCAATAGCCTAAGATGTCGGACGCCTTCAAAGGCAGTCACCACCTATTATAGCGCTTTAGTGTAGTAGAGCAGACACCCTAAACGGGAAAACATCCCCACTTAATCATAACTGTAGCGCAGGTCGGACTAAACGTTCGTTTTCAGCTCGCTTCGGCGCTTCCGAAGGAGACGACGCGCGTCCTCTGTGTCCACGTGATCCCTCATACCACGTCACGCCGACGGTGGCGCCAGCTTTTCCAGCGGTGGAGCTCGCCCCCAATTGGCCGGCGTTCCATGACTGTCTGCTCCGAAAGCGGCCAGTCGTCAAGACGCGCCAGCGCGGTTGCGAGCGACTGCCTGTCTGCGCTGTATCGGGGACAATGACAAAGTACGTGTTCAATAGTTCGCTCGTCGTCGCAGTGGTCACACGCAGCACTGTCCTCCCATCCGATGCGGAAACCAAACGGCTTCGTAAATGCGACACCAAGCCATAATTGGCAATGTACCGTTGTCTCGGGTGGGGATAGTCCATGTGGAGGTCCAAGTCGAAGACAGGAGTCGAGTCGATGTAGACATGTGTGCCGCAAACTAGGTGCGTTCCACAACGATTGTGTGGCATCGTTAGCAAGCACTCGAAGTTTCGCTGCTGCATTTGTTCTGGACAGCGAGATTGGTTTCGCCTTCTTCATGAGCAGATCGAGCATCTTCATCGGCACGTTCGTTGTCCATTACGAGTGGCTAGGGAGCCACTGAAATGTGACGTCGTGCTCTCACTCGACGAGGCGATGAAGGAGCTCTCGGATTTTTAGGTCTAGTCATTCGTAGGCTCAACGGCCTAAGGCGGAAAGCAAGCAAAGTAGAGCTGCCTTGGAATCACTGAATACACTTCATTTTTGAGGCGGTTCCTCACGAATTATGCGAACTGCGCTACTAAGAGCAGCAAGCTCCGCGGCTGTCGATGTCGTCTGCTGTGATGCCTTGAACGTCAAGGTGGTGATCAGTAGTTACAGAATGGGCGCGAAGGAAAGGGAAGCGCAGTCGAGGACGGCAGAAAACTAGGTGTGGTGATCAAATTAAGAAATTTGCAGGCGCAAGTTGGAATCAACTAGCGCAAGACAGGGGTAATTGGAAATCGGAGGGAGAGGCCTTCGTCCTGCAGTGTACGTAAAAAGAAAAGTGCTGCTGCTGATGACGATGTTGTTAAATAAACGTGAAATCTGGATTATGGTCTCTCGCTACATTGCTCGATGGTTATTCGCATTGACATCGACCGTCATCGTGGATTTGTTATGCCGTAATTTTTTCACATACTATTCTAATGTCCTTCTCGCACACGCAGCTTACATTTCACCAACGGCACGGATATCACCTGGCACCGCTGGTAAGGCATTAAGTGTCGCTCGCCTAAATGTGCGTACTTCCACATTTTTATCTCCTTTTTCCGGTCACGTAGTTGTAGAACGAAATAGCTTTACCTACGACGTAGCTCCCATCACTCGTTTATGCGCATTCACTGAAGTATCCGTGTATCTCACTCATTAAGTATTATTATTTTGTTTAAGATTTGCTACAATCCTAACCATAATGTGTGTGGGGTCTTTGAGGAAATAAAGTGAAAGTGGATGTCTCTATTCAGTTTCCATTCACATACTCAGCATAATTAAATGCGTTTTTTATTCACAGGTTGTGGATGTGCACACACGCCAAAAACTAAGTGCCCACCAGACAGGTGAGATCTGCTACCGCGCGCTGTCTATGGTGAGGGGCTATTACAAACGACCAAAGGAAACTGCCGAGCTTTTCGACGAAGAAGGATGGTGTTTGTCAGGTATGCCCACTGTTACGAATAACTCTGTACTTTTCACTCCCTGTAAGCATTTTCCAAAGAAGATGACTGCCTATACGTATTTTCATCGGGTGAAGAGGAAAGGAGACGCGGCGTGCCTTTCCTCCTCTCTAGCTTGTGCGAGCCGGCACGGCGCTGCTTGAATGTGTCGCCGTCGTGTACTGCGGAACGATTTTCGAAATTTTTTAGCTGATTGAATGTGAAATTTATGTGATGTGTCATTTCATCCAAGTTCGTCGCGGAACTACGGTGCAGGCTCTCGGTGCAGCAGTAACTACAATATGTGGAAATTTTTCTTGTGCGCGCAAACACGCGACGTTAATGAACAGCCGCGGTGTGTGTACGTGTTAACTATTTTTGCGGTATCGGTTTTTCACTTGACGGAGAGAACCGGCGTCTGTGAATTTCAAGCGTGAATTGGAAAATCTTATATCTGATCGTTTGGCGTAGGAACTAAAACATAACAGAGTACATGCTCTTCCACGGCCAAACCAAAGCAACACCAAAACATCTAAGCACCAATCGTTATAAAATACTTGCGTCAGCGACCGGCCCGGTTCTCACGCATTTCAAGTCTAGCACATTTTAAATCACTGTATTCTAGCCTCCTGTGTGAGGCTGATGAGGTTGCTCAACACAGCGATCAGTGCGGTTGGTAAACCAGCATGATTGATACACGTAGGCTTTGTGCTACGCCATTGCCTTTTTGCCGTGTAAAGTAGTAATTAATATCGGAAGGGGATCGCATAAAAAAGTTACATAGGCACTTAAGTCTCCTGACGTGCATTGAATGCGGAAGTATTCTTGGCGTATAGACTATATCGATGTTCATGTCACGTGAAACTGTCAAATGACGTCACTACTTAGTCATGTGACCTTGCAACTTAAGGTTCTTGGTCACGTGACCATGTCACATGACGTGATCACTTGGCCAAGTGCTCCCGTTGGGCAGTCAGTTTTCTCGTTGAGCCACCCATTTTTTGTGGGTGGGCCAAGTCGATTTTGGTCGTGGGCCAGGTCAGTTTTTAATGTGGGCCAATCGACTTTTCGAATTATGCAAAGTCATTTTGGGGGGTGGGCAAAGTCAACCGTGGGAGTGGGTCTCGTCTATTTTAAACGTGGGTCACCTCAATTTTCCGGTTGGACAAAGTCAATTATATTGGGGGTGGGCCACCTAAATTTTGGGGGTGGCCAAGTCAATTTTGGTAGTGGACAAGGTTTTGAATGTGGGTCAACTCAACTTTCGGATTCGGCAATGTCAGTTTTGGGGGTGGCCGACTAAATTTTGGGGGCGAGTAAGAAAAACGTTATTTCGAATCAGAACGATTCGTGTACGGCGAGTTAGTGGGTTGGGGCACCCGCCGAGGTTACGGTCAAGAGTTGTCTCCCGGCGGCTTCCTTGGCTCGCTGGACTGCCCAGTTAGTCTTCCAGGTTCGAGCTGAGCAGCGCGAACCTGGGGTGGCCCAAGTAAAATTTGGCTTTCGACGAGGTCGGTTTTGAGCGTGAGTCAAGCGAATTTTCGAATTAGGTAGAGTCAAATTTGTGTGTGTAGGCCAGGGGGGTTTTCATTGACATTCAAACGCGACATCATCACTTGGTCACGCTTGTTTTTGGTACCATCGGATGTTAACGCCGAACGCCAGATTTTCCGCTTCATGGGGCACATAATGCTTTCGCGTTAATAATCCGACGGCTATTTGTGAGGACACAAACACAGCAAGACGGGTGAGTGCGTTGTATAGAGTACGGGACGAACAAGACAAAAAAAAAACCGGCAGAGCTCGTCTCACGATGTCTATCGATGGTATTGCGAATATCTATCGGCATTTAACACATCTACGCATTTAACATGGGTAGTTCTCATTCTCATCCTTTCGTTGCTTCGGCTATTTGCGACATACTCAGGTATCGTCCCACTTTGGTGGGGCACTCGCTTGCCAAGGTAGCCCATGGAGGCATGACGTTGACTTAATGACTCTGCCACAATGACGATCGAACGATGAAGAATGTATGATATCGATGTCACTAGGACGGCGTATGACGACCACCGCGTGACAACATCGAGATGTCGCGCCTTAAATTATGACGATGGTGTATGACGACAACTTGACGACGACGGTATGACGACAACCGGATGACGAAGCGGGAATGATGACGATGAAACGACCAGGACGGCATCACGAGGACGGTATGACAACGGATGCATGATAGCGCCTGTGTGAAGACGAAGCAATAACGACGGTGGTAGACAACGGAGGCATAATAAACGATTGAATGACGGCTGCATGATTGCGATAAAATGACGAACAAGGAGTGACGTCGATGCATTGACAGAGGTGGTACAGACAGCTCGCTGGCAGCCAGCTAGTTCCTGTCCTGATAGGAAGTCACGTGGGCTGGGATCCCAAGAGAACCCGAAGCTGCCCGAAGTTCGCAAAATCGAACGCAGGGACAACTGGCCGCGGAATAAACGTAAACATGCTACTAGCATGGCAGCGCAGGGAGTCCGGAGAGCGGTAGGTGCAGGCGGCTCATTTATGCGTTGTCAGCTTGAAAATGTTTGGTTGCATTCGGGGGTACGGTCACTATCGCAAGATTTCACGCGACTTTATATACTTATCATGTAATTATACCACTTTTGTATTGAATAAACTGATTCCGATTCTGCACAGGACGCTCACTGGGCCCGTTAATTTTTGCACAGCGCCACAAACGGCCTCCGACGCATCCGATGCCAAGTCGCAAAATCGCGCAGAAGTGACTTATCCCCGAAAGCCATCGCTCGAGGGTACCTGTGTGCACAGATCACGTCGCCCACGGGCGACATCGATGAGTTGTCGTTATGAGAACACCCTTAAAAGCAGGGATATCGGGTACGTCTTATACGCATAACATTTCGTGCCGACCTGCTTGGTATTCGATTTCAGAAAGACTGTTCCGGCTGATTGTGCTTCCCTTCTGCCCCCGTGCTGAAGCGGCTTGCGCATGAAAGTGCACGCCACCTGCCACCAGCGAGAAGTTTAGCCCGAAAAACTATATCGGTCGCCATCATTAGAGCAATAAGGTAATGTTCCTCTGGCGCCATTACTCAACCGTTCATTCTTTTAACATCAACGGCCTAGTTAGAATACATCGGTTTCGAGCTGCCACCCAAACATACTACGAAGAGATGGAGAGAACGCTGGCTAGCTGCGGTGCTTCGCAAAGTGCACAAAAAGGAGATATCATTGGATATGCGCGAGAGGTGTGAAAAGGGACACAACAAGAGAAAGATGAACCGGAAAGGCACCGCAATGTGGTTGAATTGAGCGTCTACAACTTGCGCGGAACACGATGCAGATAGCATGCACGCGTGAGAGCGCGGCGAGCTGTTCAGGGCCAAGAAAAGGACTTCACGGGACGCAGACACACATAAAAAAATATCCGGCGATTACAATAATCCATAATGCGAAATTTTTGCGCAGCTGTATACCTGTTTACAATTCGCGAAATATTGAGGCAACGAATTTGAGACCGAAATCACCGCAAAATCGAAGAGGCCCGGTGAACCAACAGCGTGACAACGATGGCATGACTACAACGATACGACGACGACGGCTGCATGACGACAGTCTGATGTGGAAGTTACAATGATGACGACGGAGCGAACATTACGTCATCCGACGAAGCTATGACATCAAATGCATGACAGCGACTGTATGACCACGACGGCATGACAACAGCATGAGTGCAATAGCATAGCAACTGTATAATGACAATGGCGTGCCGATGAGTGTATCACGAAAGCTGTATGACGACGATGTGACGACGACAGCATGACGACCGTCAGATCACGAAGCTGAAATGACGTAGATGGAACGATCACTACGGCATCACTACGGTGGTGTGACAGCCAATGTATGACGACGATGGCGTCACGTGACGACGAAGGCATGACGAGTGGTTGGATGACAAAGCTGGAATGACGGTCAAGCAACGACTACAACGGCGTCACGACGCCGAACACATACCTAGTGAGCCAAGATATTAAACAACTTTAGCAACTGGGTCGGGGTGGAAGGTGTGACGAGGACGCATGACGAGACTAAAATCACGGAGCTGGAATGACAACAATACAACGACCACGATGGCATCACCGCCATGAGCCTAGTGGCCCAAGCAGGAAGGCAACAAGGGCCACTGGGTCGGCGTGAGAGGCTTGATAGATAGATATATCGATAGATTCGCATTAAAAAAAGAAAAATTGTTTCCCATTCGTACTTTTCCAGAAGAAAAAACTTGGAGTACGCTTAAGCTACGCCTTTAAGAGCGGAACGCGATAGCATTCAAAGATCCCTGGATGCTTATCAGGCTTTTTAAAGACAATAGTCTTTCTTGGCCTACCTAAACGCGAAAAAGTCTGTCTGTTACTTGATTCAACCGCCCGGCCAAAACCAAGCATGAGGAGAGGAGGTGCACAGAGAGAAAGAAAGAGAGATAGACACGCAAAAAGCGAGAGTAACAAATAAATAAATCAAACTTTCTTTGCGAGGCGGGATTCGAACCCGGGTACCCACGGTCCGAGGGTCATAACCACTAGGCCCCATAACCACCCATGCTTGTAACAGAACTTGCTATGGGCGAGAGAAAGAGAAAATGAGAGCGAGAGACATTTAAAGAAAGAGAGAGAGAAAGAAACACAGATAGAGAGAAAGAGAGAGACAGAAAGAAATTAAATATGAAACGCTGCAAATGAAAAAAATCAACGCTTTAGAAATGGTGTCAAAGAGACGCTGCGTGTTAAAGTGACACTAAGAGAAACAGGAAGTCCAGCTGGAATAAAAGAGGGAGCTTCCGGAAAGCATGCAGTTTTTGTTGGGTGCAAAGATATGAGTTATTAGCGGAGAAATTCGTAAACAAAGACCAAATATCTCTTCCTCAATTTCTCTCACCCCAGAATCGGCGCTGAAGCAATGTCTTCACGAATTTCATTGCACTCAGCGAATCAGAGGGCGTCATGATACGTCACCGCTTGCGTAAGCGGCCGAGGGGCTCGCTCCATCATATGTAGGCAGCATGGCCGCTGCGTTTGCGTTCGCTGCGACTTTTGCTAAGGTGTTCTGTCGCCGCGATGGATACCGTTGCTGACGCTGAACCTACCAACGAAGAGCTCGCCAGGCAAGCAGGGCTGCATTTGAGCGACTTCAGTGAAACAGAGTCCGAAATGATCCTCCGTACTCGCGCGGTAGATGTTTCCGGGTACGATGGCGGTGAGCAACCGGGCGCGCCGACGGAAAGCGAAGCCTCGTTTTCGTCGACGGAAGGTGAGGCGGCCGGTCCGCCGGCGACCATGTTCCCCACAGAACAAGCGTAGAAAGTTGCGCGCGTACTCGGTATGGTTTTTTGTGTGTCTTTTTTAAAGACATTCAGCACTCACCGAGCCGCGAGTTTGCTGCTGCAGGGGCATCAGTAGGAGATTCGATGAAGGCGACAATGATGGGACAGCTGCTCCAGAAAGGACTGGCCTCTGCGGCACGCCAAGATACTTTCCGAGGGCAGGATTATATACATAATCCGAGGGCGGCAAATGCAGAGAGCACACCATCGGTTTCTCTGGCTCTTTTGCCGTTTCATCATCGGCAGAGCACTGAGCCATTGCGAACGCCGGCGCTCATCGTGCGACACCACATGAAAGGACTCAGTCGGGTCAACACTGTCGTTGCCCCTGAGCAAGCGCCTTGCGCCGTTGATACAGCCCTCAACACTACACACACGAGGCATTTTCTGGCTGTTTCCCGCGAAGTCAACAATTTTCGAGCCACGCAACACGCAACCAAACACTGCAACACTGAAGAGCGGAACAGGCGCGCGCAATGATGCATGGAGCAAAAACGAAAATACGAAACTATCACGACCGCATGTAGCCGCCACGCCATTTATTCTGATTACTTATTTAATTTTGCGCTATACTTGTACGTCCTAGCTTGAAACAGCTTTAAAAGTTGGCAAATGCTGTTTATGTACGTTTAAGGTGTATTTCATCTTGCGTTTTATTACCAGCGATAAATCGCTCTCGACCAATCCCGGCTGGGCTGCGTTTGTGATCTCCGACAGCACGACCGTGTAGTGCAGGAAATTCGAACGGAAGTCAGCACCTATCCTTTAGTCATTCGCGATTTTCTCGCTTATTAAGCCTCTGTTCGCAGTAAGAATGGTATGTCTGTGATCGTGATAGGGTAATCTACCACTAAAGCTGAACTTGCGGTTTTTCTTTAGTGTCGCTTTAAAAACAAGCAGACTGAATCCGCGGCTCTGTAGCCGGCTTTAAGCAGGGCGAACGCGGGAAACTTGAATTGAATTCCGCAAAACCTCCATCGCCTCCATCAAGGGAGGAGTGAGAGGGGAGAGGAAGGGCGTAAGGGATGGGAAGGGGGAGAAGAGAGGGTGTCACGTATCAAGGATGGCAGAAGACTATCGTCTTTCGTCGTCTTTTGCAAGCGGATTTGAAAGCAAGCGGATTTGTGGCCAATTTTTTCTCGTATATTCAAATTACAATCCGACGTCTGTAAGTTGTGATTAAGTCGTACGTTACAATTTTTCTGGCAGATTTTACTTTGAGAAATTCAATTTTTGCTCACTAACGCCTTGCGCCACGCGAAGGGCCCGCCCAGTCGGGGTAGTGCGGGATGATGTCGTTCGGTATGATTATTTCCGCCAGACGCCGGTGCTTACGCCGACGCCGGATTTTCTGCGATAAGGGGCCCTTAACGCTATCGAGTGAAAACTTCGCCTGATCCTGTTGCATGCTTCGGCCATGCGCTGTATAGAACAAAAAGATTTATAACCCAGCATCTACGACTGCTTCAGACGCTCACGCGGTCCGCAAAATGTGGCTGGACCACTCGAATAGTGTGATTCATACTGTGTGGTGTGCTGTTATTGCTAACCAAAACTAATTTCTACTTGAGCCGAAGCCTTGCCCAACAAACGCAGTAGTCGGGCAATGTGTCCACAGATAACATTTCGAATGCTTCTCATAGTAAACAGCACAACGTATTCCGTAGCGGAATGGTACCCACGCTGTTGGGATCGTCATTATGCTTCGTAACTAATCATTGCAGCTAAACGACAGCTTAAGGCTACAGTGAGAATTCTGCAATAAATTCATATTAGTAAAACTCATTCTCATGGACGCACAACTGATCCCGAGGCTCATTGTGGGCAAAGAAAAAAATTAAATTATGGGGTTTTACGTGCCAAAACCACGATCTGATTATGAGGCACGCCGTAGTGGGGGACTCCGGAAATTTGGACCACCTGGCGTTCTTTAACGTGCACCTAAATCTAAGCACACAGGTGTTTTCGCAATTTGCCCCTATCGAAATGCGGCCGCCGTAGCCGGGATTCGATCCCGCGACCTCGTGCTCAGCAGCCCAACACCATAGCCACTGAGCAACCACGGCGGGTTCGTTGTAGGCACAAACACGCCCGCACACATCGCGCTGGGTGCTTGCACACGCCTAAATACCGCAAGATATCCGTCCACGCTGACTTAAATTACTTCAGTACGTCCTACAGAGCCATTTTCTACGCAGAAGACGCCACTGCGTAATTCACCGCGCGATGCCAGAACAACCACCAGAAACAACCGCCGAGCGTATACTTAGTTACTTTCAGATATAGCGCGGAAAAGCACACACACACACTCACAGCAGCGCCCGTCCGTGTGTGTGTGTGTGTGTGTGTGTGTTTGTGTGTGTGCTTTTCTGCGCTATATTTGAAAGTAACTGTGTTAGACAAACTAGCCCAACAGGCGGTCCTTCTGGAGCGTATACATACAATACCGAACGCTCGCTCACGCCAGCATGCCGACTGTTTCGCGTTTCACGTTTAGCATCAAAACCATGAAGTACATGAAAAAAATGGGCTCTCCGTCTGTCTCCTATTATTTGCTCCGTTCGTTTTAACCGTGCGCCGCACATCCTTCTGAAGCTATGCACCAACTAGCGCAAACATAGTGTCCTGCTAAAAGAAGCATTTACCACCGAAAACTTCGAGCACTTTAGACTTTCATGAATGCTGCGAACTTCGAGCTTTTGGACTCCACTCACGCGACTGTTGTGCCCTTTTGCAGTACGATCTGCGCCCACAAATGTAAATAAGGAACACATTTACCGCAGTAAAACAAATGCAACAAATTAGGGGTGTGAGAATATTCGAAACTTTCGAATAACAAATAGAATAGTTTCGTATTCGATTGTTATTTATTTATTTATTTATTTATTTATTTATTTATTTATTTATTTATTTATTTATTTATTTATTTATTTATTTACACAATACTACCGGCCAGTAATTTGGCCCTAGCAGAAAGGACTACAAAGGATACATACAATGTAACGAAGATAAACAACAACAAAAATCAAGAGAACACAAAGACTGCAACAATTTTCAACCATCGAAGTTTACAATGTGAGACTCGAGTGCATTCATGAAATAAGCGGATTCAAAAATCTTTCGGGGCAAAGAATTACATTCAGACACCGTTCGTGGGAAAAAAAGAGTACTTGTGTGCATCTGTTCTAGCGAAAATTAGCGACAAAGAGTATTCATGGCTATGTCTAGTTGTCCTTGTAGTTAAAGGTTTTATACAATTGGGAAGTATTCATTTAGTTTTCCCTGCAAGACAATTGTGAAGAAAACGAAGACGACTAATTTTCTGGCGAACCTCGAGAGTCGGTACATGATACTTCTGCATCAATAGGGATGGCGAATCGTGGATTCTATATTTCCCCCAAAATAAATCTCATTGCCTTTCTTTGGACTCTTTCGAGTTGCAAAACATTCTTCTTATAATGAGAATCCCAAACTTCAGCAGCATACTATAGTTCTGACCGAATACATGTATTGTAAGCTAACATTTTGGTACTAACTAGAGTATGTTTATGTTTTCTTTTAAGGAACCATAGCTTCCGCAGGGCTGATAAAGCAATGTCCAATATATATATATATATATATATATATATATATATATATATATATATATATGCTCTGACCAAGCAAGCTTATTAGTTAGTCACACCTAGTACTTACATTAGGAAACTTCTACTACAGGCTGGTTATGGAGTTGATAAGAAAAAGAACTAGGGCATTTTTTCTTTGTGACACGTAAAAGTACAGTTTTCTCCGAATTCAGTGCCACGCCCCAGCGCATACACCAATCATCGATTGCCAAAAGAGTTTTTTGCAACAAGAAATGATCATTTGTGGATGATATTTTTTTAGAAAAACAGCACAATCATCAGCAAACATTCTTATGGATACATCATGAGGCACTACGTCCACCAAATCATTAACATAAATAAGAAACAATAGTGGACCTAAAACACCCCCCGTGGAACGCCCGAGGTAACAAATAGCGCTCTAGATGGACAATGATCAATTTCCACAAACTCCTTTCTATCGAATAGGTACGAGGCAGTCCACTGAATAATGTACAAAGGTAACCCTATACACTTTAATTTATTCAATAATTTACCATGAGGCACTCTATCGAAGGCATTCGATAAGCCTAAAAACAGAATGTCGATTTGATCGGACTGGTCAAGTACACTCGATATCTCGTGTAGCATCGAAATAAGCTGTGTGGTTGTAGATAGACCCTTTCGAAAGCCGTGCTGATGGGGAGACAAAATATTGTTTTTAATAACGAATTCCTGAATAAAACTCACGACAATATGTTCCAAAACCTTGCAACAACTACTAGTAACAGAAACAGGACGGTAATTTTTAGGAAGTGGCCGATCACCGGCCTTATCGACAGGCGCCACACGGGCCATACGCCAGTCAGCTGATACGACACCAGAAGTTGACAAGTTAAACATTGTGGTAAAAAATTTTGAGATTTGTTGAGCGTACGCCTTATAAATGCATTTGACAGTCCGTCCGGGCCAGTGGACTTCTTATCATCTAGCTTCAATAGCATGGCAAGAACCCCTCACTTGTTATATGCAACTCATTTTCTAATACAGCAGAAACATTTGGCAGGTTATATTTGTCACGTATTGAAAAAACAGATTGAAAGTACTGATTAAACGTCTCTGCAATAGAAGTTGGGTCATCCAGAATATCATTGGCTCTTCTAATGGAATATTCAATATTCGTAAATGCCAATATTTTTCGAATACTTTTCAAAATTTCAGAATGTGACCTGCGCCCAAATAAACATAAAATTGGAGCAAAGGTACAGTAAACTTTCCCCCCCGCGGGTATACTATAAAAATAAATCATAAGAGCTTGCGTAGTGGAGCAGGCTAAGTAACTTAGGTAGCCATACATTACAGGCTGTACAGCAATGTACAGTAATCACTCCCGCTCTCTAAAGAGCCAAATGTATGCGTAGAAACTATCCGATTGCTCCGAATGCTCCATTTGTGCTTTTAATAAACAACGCTTCATGACGTACTATGTAATCACAGCAACGTGCAAACTTTAACAACACTGGGATGTCAACATGATTTGATATTAATTGTAATAACCGCTATACATTATTCGAAAACTATTCGAATACTATTCAATATTCGATTCGCGTCTTGTACTATTCGATTCGGTCTCAAAAATCACTATTCGCACACCTCTACAAAAACAATCGTCAGAACCCACCTTACGATTACTATCGACGGTAATCCGGTTAGCATTGAATCAATACAGCGACACAACGTATTGCCACCGTCGAAAAGAATTATATATGAGGCATGCGCTGCAGCGGGACTGCTCTTTCGCGCTTCCCTAAGAAAACTCGGGGATATCTAGCGGTGCCGCCGGGAAGCCTGCGCTTGGCGTCCGAAATGCATGGCGCGCCGGTGCGTGAGAACACCGAGAAGTGCGTAATGCAGTAACCGTGCTCCCCTCGCGCGCTTCTTTCTGGGCACACTGCGCCATCTGGTGGTGCTGCAGCGAAGTCCACTCGCGGCCTCAGAGACAAGCGCGACGAACCGGGGCGCGATGTTCATTTCGCGAGATGTTCATCGATGGGCATTCATGGTACAACTCGCTAAAGCGTCGCCGTCAAAGACGTTCGTTGAAAAGCATCACATACCCACCGCATTTGTGGCATGACCTGCGAATGCGTTACGATGCTGTCCTTGGGTACCCCTTGTGACGTGGTTGCGATTCGACCCAGCATCGTATAAATTTAATCGATCTTTTTAACACGAAAGTGTTTTATGCCGGGGTCCACCAAGACTTCACTGACGTATTTCCGTCACGGAAATACGTCATCTTACAATGTACACGAACATAATACAAAGAAAGAAACCAGAAGAAAAAGTTCCACAAACATGCAAAATTTGGAAATCGAACCCACGACCTCTCGGTCCGCGACGATAGATCGCCGAGCGTTTAACCCATTGCGCCACAAACGCATTTGCAGAGAGCTACACAGACGCGCCTTATATATCTAACACTCCTCCGTGTACCCGCGCTCTTGCTCGGGGCGGTGCCGCCGCCTACGAGCAGAAAAGAGAAGTACTGCATTATGACACTAACGCGCACCGACAGTGAACGCTTCGGTGGTCTCAGCACTACGACGCCTCGATGCCAGCATTCGAAGGGACGCTGGCATCAAGAAGCACTACCAACGCCACCTAGGTGGCGTTCACCGTACTCAGCACAGCGGAGCGTGGCCTCCGCAATTAGCTCTGAAAATGTTTCTGAAGTTGATCGCGGAGGCTGCAATTACGACGCGCTGTACGCGCTGATTTGACTCGGTGACGATTCAGTTACGTGCTTTGTCTTGTGCGTTGTATTAGTGTGTCAGTTACGTGCTTCGTCTTTCGCGTTGTGCTAGCGTGTGCAGCGTAGTGCAGCTTCCATATGCACGACGGTTGCTCATGGTCATCGACGTTGGTAGTCGTGATGGAGGAGACGTGCCACCAGGCGTCAGCGTGGGTGCATCAACGCCTAAGGGCGCTTTAGCCACAAAACACCAATAGACATTATATATCAATGTGCAATAAACATTACACTACTTCTGTGAAGACACGTTTCACTTTCGTGTTCTATACCGATTCCTATATAAGAGGGATCGACCACATTTTTTCTCACTGTAGCGCGGCACATACCTAATTTCCCAAGTTAGTGACAAAGATGTTCATCGAAAATCGGCACACAACTACTCGCACATAACCAGTACCGCAAGTAGTAATCAAAGACGTTCATTGGAGAGCTGCACAGACTGAATGGCACACTGCTTCAAGTCGACGTCAAAGAGTCTTCGAACAGGGGTACCTACCCAGTCCTGCGTCTATGCCGCCAATGTCGGCATGAAAGAAGTTCATTGAAGATCAGTACGTATGTACACGTTGTCATGTACTCAGTGACGTAACTTGTTCCGATGGTTGTTTCGAACCCTGTTACCTAAGCGCAGAGGCTCGGTGAGCTACCCGTTCGACCACGAACTACCCAGTGACCCAGGCAGGTAGGAAAGCGGATAGGTACAAACATACATAGGCTCATATCCCCGTAACGTGCGTAACGAAGCCTAAGAAAAGTATCCAAGGCAAAACCACAAATCAGGCAGTGACATGGGTTCGGCCTCGTTTGAAGTCAGAGAAGAGCAGAGTAAAAATAATTTTGAAGAGGCTCAGGAACATGGACCAAAATAAATGGGCGGCTAAAGTGCACAAGCATCTGCACTTGATATGCGTGGGCACAGAGTGGAGGAAGAGGTCAAGAAAGTTGGCTACCAGGTAGCGGGTACTTGAAAGTGTAAATAGAAAACCAGGAGTTATCAAAAAGAAAGTGAGAGAAATAGAGACAGTGAATTGGATGCAAAGAGTGGAAACAAAATGAAACATGGAGATTTACAAGAATGAGAAGAAAGAAATTAGAAGAGAAAATCTGCACGATAGCACGAAGGGAAGTGCCTTGCTATTTGAGGCTCGAGCTCGTTGCCCAAGGACAGAAACATACCCGAGCAAATATTCCTAACAAGATGAGGCATGTGTATGCTGCAGTAAAAATCCGGAGACAACTCAGCACATCCTAATGGAATGCGAAGGCATTCACCCCACGAGACCCGTAGGTAACGTATACCTTCCAGAAGCGCTCGGATTTAAATTGAATTTAAATTGAATTGAATTTTATTTCTCGTTCATTCAAACGAGGGTAGGCTGAGAGTAAAGGCATAAAGCAAAGCCTGCCAAAGGTCTCAGCCCCCACGAACGACAGGGTTGACAGCAGATCACACATATATGCACCATTTTGCGCGTTACAACAGCGTTGGTTACAGTGAAAGTTCATGGTTGCACTGTCCATGGTCATTAGACTCTTCAAATTTATATATAAAAAAGTACAGCAACAGCTAAGTACAACTAGGCATTTCAGATTCTAATGGTGCACAAAATAAACGTCAGCGAATTTATAGAGTAATATAGAGTAACGACATGCGCAAGAAAAAAAAAGAAACACATCCTGATTGTGTGCCAAAAAAATAAAACATAAATAAAAAGTGGAAACGGACGGAAGCGTCAACCGGTGAACAATCGAGATAAGCTCGAGACGTTTAGAGTATTGGTGGAAGAAAAGCAGGGAAGAGATTGATACGACCAGATCCTTTGCAGGCATAAGCAGCGGTACAAGGTATAATAATAGAGAAGTTTTGAGGAAGAGAAAAACGTTAAAGAGATGTATAGAAAAATGGTAGAATGAAAAGCTTGTATAGCATATCGGATATCCTCAATCAGGCTAGATCACTATTTGTGACCGACCTGTTTCAAAGGGGATGACAATAAATTATCATCGTCATCGCCATCGAAGCGCGACAGGGGTACCTGGTTGCCTCATGACGCGTTCGCCACGCAGCGGCCCCTCATGATTTTCAGAGGCCACTCGCAGGCTTCGCGGCGGCAGCGCTAGATGGCGTCGAGGACTCTTGGGGAAGCGCGAAAGAGTATAATCCCGCTGTAGTACACGCCTGATACATAATTCCTTTCAACGGTGGCAATGCGTTGTGTCGGTACATTGATTCAATGCTAAATGTATTACCGTCTACAGTCATCGTGAGACGGGTTCTGCCCAATTTTTTGCATTTCTCCCAAACCAAAATTTCGCCGCCATCGGCCGGGGTTGAGTCCGCGACCTCGAGGTCAGTAGCGCCGTCATATCCATTAGGCTACCGTCGCGGGTGAGGCGAAGTAAGAGTTTATTTGATGCACTCCTATAATCTTTTGGCTGGGGAATTCTTCCAGAAGTTTTCTTTGAAATCCATACTGTAGGCAACATTTAGCTGCACAGAAGGGTACGCGATGCTGCTGCTTACCACTGGCCGGCGGCTCCACCTTGATTTAGTTGATTCGTGGAAGCCAGCTGCCAATAAAATCCCCGTGCAAACACACGTGTACGCACATCCAGTAAAATGAACTGCTTCCGCACTGACTTCTGAGCTGAGGATATGAAACCATCCTAAATTCTCTGCCCAACAGTGAACTACGTTGACTTCCACTGACGTGACGCATAGAGGAGACGGGTGCTGATGAACTATTCGCACAAAATGCGTACGTGCGGTAAGAGAATCGAGGCCTTGTGATGAAGCAGAGAAAACTGAATAAAATGTGCACGCTTAGAATTAGCGCTTATGAATGTCATCATGATTGTGACGCAGGTGACGCAGGTTACTACGATGATGACGGCCGCCTGTACATCCTCGACCGCCTGAAACAGATGATCAAGTGCATGGGTAATCAGGTCGTCCCCGCAGAGTTGGAAGAGTTGCTGCTCCGACAGCATGCGGACGAGATCGCCGAGGTTTCTGTGGTCGGCCTTCCGCACTCCGACTACGGCGAGGCAGCTGCGGCCGCCATCGTACTAACGGAAAAAGGCCGCATGCAGGACCTACCGACTCTCGCCGAGAGGATAAAGGTCACGGTTGCCAGTAAGTTGTTTTTACAAACAAACGACGGTTATATTAACTTCTGGAGGTCGAGACCACTCTGAGCACTATGTGTGCCCCGAGGGAACATAAAAGGACATTCAGTTGTTAATGCCCTAAGATTCCTAAAGACATTTTTTTTCAGCGAAACTGCTACGCATCCTAATTTATTGAGATTGGACAAGATGATGTCGATGACAACTTCTTCTGTAGTATGCATAATTAGGGTACTATCCAAAATCTGCCTTCATGAATAATGAAACGTAAAAATAAGCATAATATGGTGCCGTTATCTTGAGTTTGGTTACAACATTATAAAAGACAGCTACAATCTTTCCAACTTCGCCATTAAGTGTCCAATCCGATGTTAAGAAAAATTGACGCCTGCCGAGTTGAAGCCGTTACAGCGCCGACCTGCGGAAATTCGTCGAGTTTAGGCTCTGGCAGGAGCGTTGTAATTGAAAGTCGTGTATTTTTTTTACCTTATAGACGCTGTCCCGAATCCAAGGTGCCGAACCGAAATCTTTTTGGATTCAGTTCAGGTTCTTATTCATTCTTTTCCGTTCGGTACAGGTTCAGCTCCAGAGAGAAAATTATAACACTTCGAACCGCTTCAGAGCTTCCTGAACCGGATCATTTGGGTTCAGGAAACACATGTTCGAAGAAGGCAATAAAGAAGAAAAAAAAACGTTCGTGTACCTTCGTTTGAAAAACGCAAGATGCTTTTGTAGAAATATAGAAGTTCCCTTTGGGGGGGGGGGGGGGGGTACTAGCTGTGTAAAAATACTGCAGACCATCTTCTTTCGCGTGCGCGTTAGATTTAAAGGAATTTATGACGAAAATGACACCCCAATACAGTTCTATCTGGGGGTCAGATTTTTTACATTCAGTGAGATTCGTTGCGCCCCTCGCGCCTATGCAAAGCTTTACGGCATTAACCTCCCTCAAGTTTCCTCCTTCAGTGAATTTGAATTTTTAAAGTTGCCCGGCGCTCGGTGCCTCTGATAAATAAATTGAGCTAAATACCTAGTCTACTGTTAGCCTCCCATGCATTGCGTGTTCATTTTAAAATTTTGAAAGAAGGCACCTAGTTCTCAGGGAACATGCAATAAGTAAAATGGGCTCCTCGACTAGTTGGTAAATGCACCTAGATAAAAACTAAGTACGAAAACAAGACAGGACGAGAGAGGCGACAAGGCAGGTGTTCTGGACTCACAGGTATGCATCCCGAACAAGTTCTGCGGAGCGTACATACCTGTCATGCTAGACAGTTTCGGTTTAGCGTTTGCAACCAAACGTAAACACATTACGTACGTGGAAATAGCGTCGTCCTCACTGCGCATGCTCCGAACGTTACTGGGTTGCTCTGGTTTACGTGCGCTATGTAACGTAGGTTATTTGGTCAGTTTAACGTTCGTAATGTATACGGACGCTAAGAAATAGCGTTGTCGAACGTGGCGGCACCAACAGCTCCCGCTTCAGCGTGAATTCGCATGATGGCTGCGCTCTCACTCATGTTCAGGGCCAGTAACTATTAAAATGGGCTTTCGCTTTCTCTAAACTCATCTGAAATGTTAGTTATGAGCGCATAGCGCGTCCAATTTTTGAGACTATTCGGCGATTTCGCCGCCAGTAGGCCTAACGAGACGCGCCCGCATAGCGACAACGGGATGGTTGTTAATGCATTGTCTTGCCTTGAATACGTTCGGCACGATGCACCAGACGGCGCCCTGTTTTACAACGTCTTCCTTACGTTTGCGTTCCCGTACGGTAAACTTAAAGTCTTGGAAGAACGCGCACCATAACGTCCCGCAACCGTGCTTACATTTAATGTACACCCGTGAGCAAAAGTATACGGACAACAGGGTCGCCGAAAAAAAACTTAATTTCTTCGTAATTATTAAGCATAAACAGCAATTAATCGGTACACTGAAAAGTTCGCAATGCCAAGTTTGGACTGCAGTACTCAATTTTAAGTTGCGTTCACAGGCAGAGGGAAAAATCGGCTTTACCGCGCAACCCCTGGTCCGTATACTTTTGCTGACGGGTGTACGTAAGCCGACAAACGCTATTCTAAAACTGTGTGCTGAGCCGGGACACTATAACGTAAAGCTACTCCAAACTGATTCTGTTTCATTTTTGCAATCGGCCCTCTATTAGGGGTCAAAATTTTATCGGGCCACCTACACTTCGCCTGTCTGTCACGCGACGCCCCGATACCGCGAAAACTGACGACGTCAAAGTGATGTGTACGCATTAAATATGACATTATTATGCCGCGCAAAATTGAACTTATTTCGTAATAGCTGGAGACTTCTCCGTTTTAAATCATTGCATCTTAGTTCCACACGTTGCGTTTTCCGACGGCTGAGAGCACCGAAGCAAGGTAGAAGCGGTAATGGTTTCGTAATCGTGTCGCTGAAGCCACGTGGGGCGCGCCGCCGAAAGCGCCATCTCATTTCTCTAGAACAAACTGCTGCGCGAAACGGGTCAATAGACCCTTTTCGCGGAGCTGTTTGTTCTATAGAAACGAGATGGCGCTACCGGCGGCGCGCCGCGCGTTACAGGTAAAAGCTTGTGAAAGCGTGCAAAAGTGCGAAACCATTACCGCTTCTGCCCTGCTACTCTTCGATCAGCTGTCGGAAATGTAACTTGGTGACCGCTGACGCACTGTGCTTTATGCATGCTGCAAAATGTGTAACGGAATAGGGGATACACGTGGAGGCTGCAAGAATAGTGACTGGCCTATAGAAGAATGAAATTAAACTTTGTGGCTAAGTTCACGCACCGCTGCTAAACGAGGACTGCCTGTCTCGCCGATCCTTCGCGATGCACAGCTTTCTTCGAGGATAACAAAATTCACTCATCCGCTAGCGTTGTATCGCTCACTTCCAGAGAAAGGACTTCAAACCCGTATTGTAGGCAAGAGTGAGTACCACTCGTTACATAGTGACAAAGTTATATTGCCGTTTCCTGGCATAGTAAGTTCCTCGCACGTTATCTATACACTCACACCACAACACACACTCAAACTTACGCCCACTCTATGGCCCACGTATCAAGAGTAAGTAAATGGAATGAAGGCGCTAAAGCGTGGGGTACGACAAAACCAGCTGTACATGAATGTTCGAAGTTGAACGTTTTGTGACGGTCCAAAGAGTTAGCTAGTGATTAGCAAAAATGCGCCTTTGCCACAAGCTATCTGCAACAAATCTACCGTGACTGACCACACCCGCGTGCGATTACACAGAATTCATATTGACGTTCTGCCACGCGGCAACCCAAGCGAAAAACAAAAACAATCAGATAGCGACCGCACCGACGCACGTTACTGAGTCAGAAACATGACAAGCCATTGCTTCAGAGTGATTGGCAAATAGAAAACTAAGAGCAAAATACACCATAATCCCGATTTACTTCAAAAGAGAAACGTTTGGACAGCTTAGCATGTAGGTATTTCTAGCTCCGCTTCTAGTATATATACGCAGCTTTCTACGTTTCGACAAGGCGTAATAAACTCAGAACGCGCTTACATGTGCTCTAAAGCTGCGGCCAAAGCTTCGTGTCTTCCACCCAGTCACCGTCTACGACAAAACAGAGGTTTGCTGAGCCGTGCCAAGCGTCATGTACATCCATTGTAAGCACGGAGGCAAAGAAGGAAGCGCAGGAAACCAGTGAACGCATTACCACGTCATCAAACATGGTGGCGCCCATGGGATGTCTGTGAAAAAGGGGGATGCTTGTGTTTTCATAACACATCCGTGCAGGGGCGGGGCCTCCCCTCGATGACGTATGACCATTTTCTTTTTTTTCTTCCTCTCTGTTTCGCGGCGTTGGTTGGAACGAAGAACACGCTGGGCTGTTGGTGACTAGGCACAACTGTGGCTGCTGTTAAGGGCTCGATGGTATTCCTAAATAAAGGCATCACTGTTTTGATGCTTCAAATATAATCTCACTATCAGGGAGGGAGCAGTCTACATGACTGGAGCAGTGTTTTTTTTATTTGGGGTGTTGCGGAGCGCAACGTAGCAACACCCTACGCAACACCCTAACGACCTCCACTTCGCGTCGGCGCCCGGCACCGCGGCTTCCGCCGCGGCACTCCTACATGCAAGCTCTGTTTTAGGGTGGTGACAACACCAAAATTTTGAGCGTTATTTACCGCCAAATTTGGTGAGTAGCCATTTTGATTCCCAATTTCACTAGAAGTCGCGGCGCATTCCTGCCTTCTTTTTGTCACGCTCTGGGCCGGTATTTTGTAGCGATGCCTTATGACTTATTCTATACTAGTCCTATCATCCACCGCTCACGGCCGGCTGATCCCGTTGATAACGCGAGCGGACCGTCGCTCTGACCACTGACAAAGCGCGATAAGCGCGAAAAGGCATTAGCACCGCAAAGGCATCGCTACAAAATACCGGCCCTGATGTACCTATTTTGACACGCGACCTATTAAATTTCTTTAATTTAGTTTTGCACCAATGCGCACACGAAACCTGCATACATCTGTAATGTACTAGTTGCCTTTTCCTTTTATATTAACACATCAAACTTTTTTTTCATAGCATACAAAGCAACAAGTTATAAGAAATGGTGGCGTGCTCGTGGTAGTATTTCTCACGCCAAGAATGTGAACTGCATTCAAAATTGTCGTTGCCTTCCACTTGTTCACGCTATATAAAGTTTTTTTTTTCGAAGTGTGCTGTAATAAAAACTGTGCTTACAAGTCTGTTTACTAAAACGTAGACGTGCCATGCACTGCTCTCAGACACGCTATGGGTCTCTGGCTGCTACGACCAAAGTTTATTTTAAAAATTGAATTAGTTTCCCGGCACCAACAATTGCGAGAAACGTGGTCTATCGGCTGGTCGTTTCGTCATTTTAATTCCCAGATGCTTTATTTGGCGGAAAATTTTACCCGCCAATTTAGCTGGCGGCGGCAAGTACGCTTACAAAGGTTGTCACCACCCTAAAAAAGCGCTTGCATGTAGGCTCCCTTCGCGGCACCAGGGCACAACCGACCGCGCCGCCAAAAATAGAGGGGAAAAAAAGAAGGAAATGGTGATACCAAGAAAGAAAATAAACTTCTTGCCGAGGCGGGATTCGAACCCGAGTACCCCTGGCCCCAAGGTGAGCATCGTAACCACTAGGCCATATAGTTTTTCCTTTCCTTATTACCTTCTTCGCAACAATACATACACCCGTACAAATACAAAGCAGGTCACTTGGTGCTACACAATATTATTACATAATTTGGCTAGACTGTACCAATGTAAACGTCAAGCTCCTGAAACCACTCTGGTGGTTCAATCATGTGCTTTAGGGCATCCCGCGTGTACGTGAGACTCTCAATTAGGTGTTGCCTTGCCGACCTTTCATCTACGCGAGCATTCTGGACATCCATGCGCGTTTTCCACACACTGTTCATACACAAAAGCGTTATGTCTGCCGGCACTCCCTCCGCGTCTGCGCATGGCAAGAAACGAATACCGAAAGGGCTTATCGGCAGTTCTTTTTTCAGAGTTCGTTTGAGAACGTCCCAAAAGAAAACGGAGTCATGGCAATCCATGAAGATGTGCTCGATAGTTTCAGATTTGTTACATATGATGCAGTTAACAGACCACGGAACAAATAAGCCTTTACTTTGTAGCTATTGCTTCACAGGGAGAGTACAAGAATGCAAGAAAAAAGAATGTTTTCGCTGGAGGTCTAACCGGCATTTTTTTCAAGCGTTTCAGCACGTTGCATTCAGGCCTTAGTTGCATATCGTGCGATACACAGGAAGCGGTAAGAAAACATCTACAAGATCCCGATAAAGTTTCTTTCGCGTCACAGAAGACAAAAATTCATTCGAGAAATGTGCTTTCAGTAATGAAAAGGAGATAACTTCCTTCAGAAAACCAATTGGCGTTGGTGTTCGTTCATTTCTTGATGAGACAACCCACTCAGGCAAGAAAGAACTTAATTTCACTTGAATAACAGTACGCAGAAATATATCACTTTGATCCCGTAAAAAAAAATAACCTACTTACGATCTGTTTCAAAAACAAATGTGTTAGCCCCAGTCCCCCATTCTTCAACGAATGAAACAAGTTACATCGGCTAGTTCTTTCCCAAGTAGATCCCCATATACATACTGCAAACACTCTATGAAATCTGTGCACCGAAACTCTTGCCATGCATAACACTTGTAGTACATAATACACTTTTGTACCGAAAAACAAATTGCACACACTTAGCTTTTGAAAACATCAAAAAATTATGCCCACCCCATTTTCTGTCTGGCCTTTAACTCTCTTTATTTCTCCGATCCAATACTCTGCACGGTCACGATAATGTTGCAATGGCACCCCAAGGTATTTTGCAGGGATAACGCTCCACTTTATGTTGCAAAAATAGCCGGGTGTCTGTGGTCAGCTGCCGCGCCATAAGCCTAGGCACTTAGTCTAGCTGACAGCACTTCCAGTTGCGGCATAAAAAAGAAACAACCTCTTTCATAGTTTTATCCACACTCTCTGTATCTCTGCACACAATTGCCACATCATCTGCATAAGCCAAAACTCTAGTCTCAATTCCTGCATAGATAAATCCACGAATAGATTGGCTTCTGATTATTTCCAAACAAAGCGGCTCTAAATACAGTGCAAACAGAAGAGGCGACAAGCAGCATCCCTGTTCTACTAATGACTCCACTTTTATAGTGGCGCTTAATTTTCTATTAATTATTAGTTTTGCAGTGCAATCGTTGTACACCATTCTCACTCCATCTGTTATCACTGAACCGGCTTTAACATGTTCTAAAAGCAAGAAAATGACATCATGGACGATTCTATCAAAAGCCTTTTCAAGATCAACTTGTATCATGGCAACTCGGCCCTCCTTTTCGTCACAACATTTTGGTATGGCCCTTGCATTATGTATAATCGAAAATATTGATCTCCCTTTGATACCGCAGGTTTGATGGGGGCCCACAAGTTCTTTTATCACAGTTTGCAATTGTCTCACTAGTACTTTAGTGTAAACTTCATAGTCCGTATTTGTCAAGCTTATTAGTCTATAGGCTTCCGCCAAAAGCTCGCTGGGTCTTTCGCTTTATGAATTAAAATAACGTGGGATGTCTGAAAAAAAAGGAGGCGCTTCCTTGCTCTCGTACATCTCACTTATCACGCGGTGTAATGCTACAGCTATTTCACGTTTAAAGCTCTTATAGAAAGCCCCTCGGAGACCATCAGGCCCTGGCTACTTGCCGGGACGGAGATCGTCAATCGCATCCTCAACTTCCGAAAGGCCTATTGCTCTCTCCAGCGCTTCACAGACTTCATCTGATACTGTTGGAATTAAGAGCAAGAATTGAGTCTTATAACGTTCGATATCACAGGTCTTTTTCCCCAACAAACTTTCATAATGAGACTGAAATGCGTGCTCTATCATTCCAACATTATTAGTGACTTCGCCTTGATATCTTATTTCCGTTATTTCTTTGGAAGCCGCGTGTTTTTTCTCATCACTCATTGCTCGCTTGGCTGGTGTCTCTCCCATCTATAAACGCCGTGCCCGTGCCTTTAATACCGCACCCTTGTACTTTTCTTCATCCATAACTTCAAGCTCAGACTGTGTTTGATTTCCTCCGTAAATAATCCCGGCGAAGAGCTTTCTGCGCAGTGCATGTATTTTAACCTGAGATGCAATTCCTTTTCACGTTCTTTTTCTTTATGCTGGACTACGCATGCTTTCTCAATTGCGGTAAATTCAACGTCTGTCTTGAAGAGTTCCCATTCTGCAATGAAAAACGCTGACGTAGTTGTGCTGAGCAAATTTTCGAGCTTATCTTGAACTTCCTTTCTAAAAACTTCGTCTTGCAAAAGCTTATCATTTAGATTCCATAAATCCCAGTTGAATTTTGATGCTCTTTGTTACTTTCCTATCGTTGACATAACCAGGCAATGTTCGCTAAAGCTAGCATGTATCACTTGATAATTTGAGAATAAAGGTACAAAGGTTAATGGGGCATAAATTCTGTCTAACCTGCTATGACATTCACCTTGGTAGTGCGTATACACGGCATGATTTTCACTTGACACCACATAACCAATGTCTTCAAGGTCTTCTTCCCTTACAATTAAACTTAAAAGCAAGGCACTTTTATCGCGAACGCTGGGCAACTTTGATATATCTTTTGGAAAGCAAACACAGTTAAAAACACCCAGTAAAATGAGATACCTTTCACAATTTATGTGCTGCTGAACTTGACAAAAAAAAACTTCCGTGACCCTCTCGTCGAGATGGCACGCCGCCCTGCGCAGCTCCCAACTCGACGACCAACTCTGGGCTACCCAGCAAGCCTGCGAGGCGGCGAAGAGGCAAGACCTCGATGTCCCCACGTGGGAGGCCTAGGCCCAGCCAACTAAACTGCTGGTTGAAATAAAAGTTTATTCCTCCTCCTCCGCTCCCGTGCTACGTTAGGAGCGTACACGCATATGGCCCTCCAAGGCATCTTTGTGATTTTACTTTTTCGGAGGACCAATCTACCATCTACCACGGCAATGCTGCTATGCAATAAAATAAGGCAGCCCCCAGACCTCCCCGCCGCGTGACACACGCATACGCTATATCTCGGGCGGAAAATGTTAACTATTCGCTCTGTGTGTGCAATACTCCCAATATTTGTTTCTTGAACGGGTAATACGTCAATATTATTTTCAACAAGGATACGATTAACTTGACATTGCCTTCTACGCGCGCCTAGTCCACGCACGTTCAACGTCGCGACACAAAGACCATTCGAAATCATAGCTGCCATTTTAAATAAAACATAATCTGCAGCAGTTACCACACATCGTCCGTCTCACATCTCCTGCTTCGTTGACATGGTGGTCTAGCCAGGCGGACCATGGTTTTCGGGGCTTCAAACAGCAATGACGATGGCCAACGCACATCCCACCCACAAACCCTAGTCCCAAGACCAGAACGCTCTTGCTCTCCTAGAAACGCCTCCGCGTTAGCGGTGGCGTCGGGGTTGTAGTGCGGCGTTTGGCTTGAACGCCGGGCTTGGGCTTGAACGCCGGTCGGAGTCCGGGTGGAGCCTTCGGAGGAGGCTCGTGACTACTCCCTTTCTCTTGATCCTTTTCCTCCTGCTCATCCGTCTCATCGTGCAGCCTCTTAGCAGTTGCACTGCTAGACGCAGGCAACACGGTATCGTAAGTGTCCTGCGTTTGCCCGGTCGTCGCTTCTGCTAAGGTGCAAGTTTCCTTACCGTCTTTGTCCTCGATCTCAACCGAGGTATTTGGCTCTGCCGTATCATCCCATGGGTCTTTCCAGCCGTCCGATGGCTTGGCCTGGTCAGCAAGTGTTGCATTCTTCAGGGGCGTCAACACCAAGGGCTGGGCATCACTCCCTTCACCAGCTTCTTCCACTGCGTCTACCACGTTCATCAGGTGATCAGTGAGTGAATAAACTTTTTATTGGGTCCATCAAAACGCGATAAAACGCGCACCCGCCTAATGCCATGACGGGACTGACAGGTCTAGACTGCCAGCCCGATCACGGGCGCACTGGACGGCCAGGATTTGGTCTTCAAAGAGGGGACTTCGCAAGAGTGCGTCCCACTCTTCCTTGCTGAACTTCGGGCCCAACGACTCGCACTCCCAGAGCATGTGAGCCAAAGTAGCAGCCTCACCACAGGCGGCGCAACAACAATTCGGATAAATGTCAGGATATATGCTGTTAAGAGACACCGGATTTGGGTAGGAGTTAGTTTGCAGGAGTCTGAGCGTGACCGCCTGCGCCCTGCTTAGCTTGGAATGAGGCGGCGGGAAGACCCTTCTCGCTAAGTAAAAGAATTAGGTGACTTCATTGTGCGTGATAGGCGAGTCCGAGAGTCGTCCGATCCGAGGTGATCAGTCGGGTCGTCTTGCAAGGCCGGGCCTGTCACTGTTGCGTAGGTTCGCACGCACTGGGTCTCGTCGTGGCCGTAACGACGACAAAGCCCGCATCGTGGTACGCGGCACTCGCGTCGTATGTGCCCGATGCCCCGGCACCGGAGGCAGAGAGGAGCTCTCTGCCTGGGACGTGCACGAGCGCGACATCTTCCGCTATTCGCAGCTGCTGGGGCAAGTCTTCAGTGGTGACGCCAGCCTTCAGGTTCAGTGTCACGGAACGGGTCGTTGACCCTTTGTCAACGCATCCTTGCACCCGCCGCTTGTCCCTGGTGATTTCAGTCGCCTTCCCAAAAGGTGACAAAGCAGTACGAACGTCTTCGTCGGGTACTCCGTGAAGAAGCCAGTAGAGCTTGATTCGGACGTCTCGGTCACAGGGGTCGACGACCGCACAACAGTGGTCCTTGACATCAAATGCGTCTGCAGGGAGAATCTTCTTTTTCCCTTCTTCGTCCTTGAAGGTTACCGCCCACAGATGGTTCATCTGATATGCACCCAGGGCAACCACTTCCGGCATGAGCGACAGCCGTATAAGAGCGTAGCGAAAATGTTACACTTTGTAAGGCCTTGCCTTGACATCACCGTGCAAAAAAAACTGTGTGCAAAACGGACACACCTGTTGAAAATGATGGCAAAATGAGTTGGTAGTCATGGCCTGGTATTTCTGTTGACCTGATACCGCGGCCCTTGTGAGCCGCTGAAACCGCTCCTTCGGAGCTCATTCTACGCACGACCGTTCACCACGGACGCAAGAAAGCAACTAATTACTAACTAGGCCATACAACCACGCTTCCGGACATATGCATTCCTGCGAACCACATGATTTCGTTCGAACGTCGTCGTCTTTGTCGAAAAAAGAGGAAAATTTTGATACGTCATCGAGGCGAGGCTCCATCCCTGCACGGATTTGTTGTGAAAACAGTCTCACCAGAAAAAGGGTAGATTGTACGATTGGGTGGTATCCCGCCGTGGTTGCTTAGTGGCTATGGTGTTGGACTGGTAAGCACGAGGTCGCGGGATCAAATCGCGGCCACGGCGGCTGCATTTCGACGGGGGCAACATACGAAAACACCCTTGTATTTAGATTTAGGTGCACTTTTAACAACTCCAGGTGCTCCAAATTATTCCGGAGTCCCCCACTACGGCGTGCCTCATAATCAGATCGTGGTTTTGGCATGTAAAACCCCATAATTGATTGGGTGGTTCAAACAACACTGCGGATCACCACCCAATCGTTTCTTCGGCGGTTACGTCAATTTGACGTCAGAAGACTGGAATAAAAGCATATTGGAGTAGTTTTGGTTAAAGGGCCCTAGGAGTGTGCGTTGTGTGGAGGTCAGTTCTGAAGTACACTGAGAGATCAGAACCGCTAAACATGTCATACACATGATATGAAACGCGTGTGTCAATTGGGGATACTCAGTAATGCATCCCCCCCCCCCGAAAAAAAAGAAAGATGGGCGTAGACGGGACAAAAAATTCGACAGAAACTCCACTGGAAACTCCACTGAAGTTGTGTAAGCAGGCATAAGTATTGTGCGACTTGCTCATCTCCACGCAGCCCGGTGTCATTATCAATGTTACAAAATTTGTTCTGACTAGTATAAACCCTGATCAGAACTTATCGGTCCTAATCGGAGTTGACCCGACCCTTATAAGCCCTTATCGCTATCCCGCACTTTATCTATCCGCGTCCAACCATTATCAACCGTTATGAGACCGATATAACCCATCATCGCTCCTTATCAACTCAGTGAATGCTTATCTGTCTGTGCTACGCTACGCGAAGCGCATGAGCCTTCAGAGATCGGTGGCATTTCGGTTGGTGAAGGAACGCCCCACGCAACCACTGAAACGCATCGGGGATGTAGCGCGTTTGCCACTAAATGTTCGCAAAATTGTAATCTTCCTCATGTCTACAATGCTCCAAGTCGGGCCTACATATGGTCCTAGAGATAGCTTTTAATTACCATCACCATATCTTTCATGAAAGCCTTCATAGAAACTGTTCTCCTTTGACATTTGTTTTGTACCGCCGGTACCGCACATTCATATGGTACAGATATATTCACCTTCTGCAAGAGTGGATGTCTGCTCATAATTCCATGCAATAATAAAAAAAAGAAAAACTAGGTGTTTAGCCCAGTGGGTAAAACACTCGGCTTCTGCGCATGAGGTCATAGGTTCGAAATTCAATACCTCCGTTTTTCCTTTCGAATTCAGTCTGTTTTCGTTTAGGGGCGAAGCTCCTTAGGGTGTGGGTCTGTCCCTCCTCTGTAGTATGTAGTAGTAGTCGTCGTAGTAGGTAGCCACGTCTACTTCTATGAAAAAAAATTCCCAAAATTGTGTCAGTAGCGCGGAATCGAACCAGGGACCCCTCGTTTCCGAACGCGCGGCGCTAACCATTACGCCACGAAGTTTTTTTTTGCCTTTATTGCCTGGCTTTGACACAATACATTTCACAAAAGGAACAGTACAATATACAATTCCAATATACAGTAGGGGAAGGCGTATTCAACCACCATCGTGCTGGCTGCGTCTATTTAGAATTCGCGCAGATCCACAAGCGGCTCTACTCTTGAGAGCCACTCGGGGGGTTCCGCTAATGCCTTATTGATTTCAACAAACCAGTGCATGCTCTCACGCAAATAAATTCGTGCAGGCCGTGCATCCTTATCAACGTAGTATCCTGCCATTCTGGACCGCCAAATACAGTGGAGGATCATAAGCATAATTAAATCAAAAGGCGCCCCATCCTCGTTATCTACGCTTAAGTACCGAATGCCATACGGGTCAAGTGGAAATTCTTTCCGTACTGTTCTCTGTAAGCCATCCCAAAAATAAACGCCTTCCCAACATTGTAAAAAAACATGATCGATTGTCTCTGGCTGCTTGCAAATTAAACAGTGTGTTCCCCAAGGTAAAAACAATTCCTTTCCCTCCAAAAACTTTATAACTGGTAATGTTCCGGTGTGTAATTTAAAAAAGAAAGTTTTCATTCCTGGCGGCACCTGTCCAATACCGGAACAATTAAAACAGATGGGTCTGTCATCCGCTGTGCCCCAGTCAGCAGGGTTGCGGCGGAGTGGCGGAAAGCTTTGCGTCTGGGAGCGAGCGGCCGGAGAAATCTGGTAGGGTGTTCGTATGGCGGACCGAGCAGAGACACGGAATGCCCAAACTCGCTATTTTCTCCCTAACGACCGCTTGTACAAGCGAGATAGCGGGTACGCTTTCCCGACAGTCGGAACGAATTGGAGCCGGAGCCATGGCCTGAAGCTCACGGCGAACGATACGGGTTATATCTTCCGGTCCTGTCGGCTGAACGAACCGCGGCGGGTCTTCGCACGAAGATGTCGCGGCGGTGTCGAAATTTTGAGGGACGCGGCGGCCTTTCGCTTGTTCGAAGCGCCGGCACTACTTTATAATTGCATCCATAGTAGCACAATCCTTACACATCAGAAGATTGAAGGCGTCGTCTGCAATACCTTTTAGTATGTGACCAATCTTGTCCGCCTCGGTCATGTTGTTATCAGCCTTGCAGCAGAGAGCCAGCACATTCTGTAGGTACACGACATAGGATTCTGTGGACGTCTGAGCGCGGCATGCAAGTTCTTTTTTCGCTGCCAACTGACGACCGACAGGTCTGCCAAACAGGTCTCGCATTTTTCTTTGCAGACATCCCAGCTTGTTAGGTCAGCTTCATGCGTATCGTACCATTGCTTCGCAGTTCCTCGCAGATAAAACATCAGGTTTGCTAGCATCATTGTTGGATTCCACCTGTTATTGTCGCACACTCGCTCGTACATCGCAAGCCAGTCCTCCACGTCGGCGTTGTCCGTGCCACAAAATGTCCCCGGGTCCCGCGGATGAGTGAGGATGACCGTTGGCATGGACTGCTGAGGCGTTGTCGGTTGCGTCGGTTGATCTGCCATTGCGGCGGCAGAGAGATGACGTCCGCTGCGAAGTTCCGTGATTGTACCCAGTACCTTCCACCAAAATGTTACAGGAAGAAAGCGGGCCCACGAGTGTAGAAGGATGTATATTTACAAGCGAAGTATATGGCTTGGTTTGGTTTGGATTGGCGTTCAGGTAACGGCCAGAGTCTTCGTCTTCCTCTCGTTAGTGTTCCCTTCTTCTTTCCCTTCACCGTAACAATATATTTCGCTTTTTTGTCGACGCACAAAGCCACGTGAGGCTGTTGTTTTAGCAAGAACAATGAGCACTTTATTAGTGGCAATAACATCGTATTATCCAGATTTGTAAATGTCGCCGAGTTGCGGTTGTGTTGTTTTTTGAAAACGCATACCCATTCCTCTCATGCGTTTTGCGTTCTACTGTCAAATCTGGCGTCCACAGGAACTGCTCCCGTCTGGTCGCGGCAGAACAGTTCGTAAATACGTCTTACGCAAGCGCTTGGAAATAATATAAACTTAATAATTATACATTCTAGAGCTTCCTTTGAATCAAGGGGAGTTTGTTGAACCAATGGGAAGCAAGTACAGAGCGATTTCAAAATGTTCTTTGTTCGAAATGTTGTAAGGCATTTTAGCTTACGCTTCTTTTACAGAAAAGTGGTATAGAATGTTTTTTGGTCAGCGTTTGCAAATCGCTAATGAACCAATCACAACCGTACAAGGCGAGAGCAAGTGATGGTAGCGTGCCATTCCTCCAGCTGTGCGCAATGTGTGATTAAAAGTGTAACTTGGAATTGATGGTTATTAGGTACTACGATATCATTGGCGGGCATCAATTGTAGTGACTGCGCACCATCTCGTATCTCCCTGAACCGGGCCCCAAGGCTAGTATTTAGCATGGAAGTAGGCCGGCAATAATTTACATGTGAGGGCGTGATATGAGATTGTAAGTGATGCAAACTTGGATTTTCCCCAGCAATATTATTGCAGTGCAGCATGAAACGGTACATACGAATATGCCGCATGAATTCACGGGTGCTAAATGGGTTAGACAGGAAGTGCCGACAATGCGTACAGGTGGGTCAGACAAAGATCACTGTGGTGAGCCACATGCATGTTACAGCGGTAACTGCGCAGCTACATGCACGGTTGTCGAATTTCAACAAAATGACCCTGGGCTGAAACTGTGGTCGAACCAGTTCGCAACGGTTCCTCAAAAATGTTCCGGTTCGGCGTTGGTTCCAAGATGGCAGAAAACATATCTGTTCTGTTCGGTTCCGCTGTGACTGAAAATAACGATTCAACTTCGATTTTCATTCAAGTTCCGGTTCGATTCAATGCCTGCTTCAATCATTCTGCACTGTTCAAGCTATGGCGTCGAGTGTACGCATTTATTCGTCGGCAAACGCATTAAATAGCGCATTATATTAACGCAAATTGAATTAAAATTTAGCACTGTAGGAAGGTGATGTCATTTTCTCTGCCCGCGTTGCAGCGGTGTAAGAAGGCAGGGGTTCTATAGGTGTTCAGAATATTCCATGCATTCTGAACGCTGGTCTGCGGTGTCTAATAATCAGGCAGGTCGGCAAAGAATCATCATAGAAATAACAAGACAATACATTTACGTTCACCTACGTGCGTCTTTTTCTTCTTTATCCGTTTTCATTTTGCGCTGTAAACTTGTTCGTGCTTGTTCGTAGCAAGATGCCTATTGGGAAAGCTACAATCACACCTTTAAATTCGCGCCTTCATTCCTGTGCTTCAATAATCTAAGTCAATGTTGCCTTTCTAGTGAAAGTAATATCCGCAACCGCTAAGCAACCTCCGTTGTCAGTTCGTTCTTTTGTGGTCACAAGCGCACAAACCGTTCCACACTCAAGCACACCGTATCAAATGATCATTTCGTGCCTCATTTAAAGGCTTGGTTGTGGCTTTAAAATGCTCGTAATTAGCGACTCCAGCAATTCATGCGACACCTAGCGTCGAGCTCCGGAAACCTTGTACGGAGGTGGGAGCGTCGGAGCAAACGCTCAGTCCGTAGCCTTCGCACTGCGATCGGGTGCGCGCCACCATCTACGAACCTCCGCACGGCCGTGGAATTATGCTGTGTTGTGCAGTTTTGCGGCGCCGAAGAGTCACATGGATTGCGAATCTGATAAGCTGCGACAACGGCATTTGTTGCGTTCTCTACATCTTGCTCGAGAAAGTTCTCTTTTCTTTCAGGCGAGGGTCGGTTTGTTGTTTGTGTGAAGAGAACGCGATCCAGTTGCTTGTACTACGTTTGCAGTAAAGCGCTACAGCGAACTTCAGGAAGTTTGCGTTGAGGTTGTTACTGCCATCGTGATAAGGTTTAGCGCATGCGTTCTGCAACATGCAGTTTCATGTGATAGCTGGCGTGGTAATGCAGTTTATGATGCAAATGTCGCCGCGGTACTCAAACTTTCATTGATTGAAGCTGTTCTATCGGACGCATGCGGCGCACAACGTGGAACTACCGAGTATAGTACATCAGCGAAAATCGGTACATCGGAGTTTCAGGTACTCCTGGGTAACGTCGGTAAATCGTTCCATGTAAGCACAACATGTACGCGAAAGCGTGCAAAATAACTATGGGGTGGCATAGCGGTACGCCTTCCTTGCGACCTGGATGCGCTACCCGTGTAACTAGTGCAAATTAGTAGGCGCTCATTTGAATATGCGTAATTATCAAAGCAATTGTATCTCTTATCAGTGTCAGAAGGAAATTGTCAGTTCAGAGGCGAACACACTTTTGGCCACTTAAAGTGCAGGATACGTAAATTATAGAATAACATGGAAAATTAATTAGATTCATAATGCAGTAGCTTAGTTAACATTAATTTACACAGAAGCATTTGTTTTATTTCATTAGTTTACACAGCAGTCATAAGCGACATGATCGTAGACAGCGGGGAGTAATCAGTCATGGTCAGACCACGCAGCACAGGCCATACATGTACATGGTGTGTGCAAATGTGTTTTTATTTTAGTAAGCAGATCTTTCAGTTTCTTATTTATTGTAGTGTTCTCTACGAGGTAAACAATGCGTCACCTACTGCAATAACTACAGCTAAGCGACCCCGCAGGGGCGTCTGCGTCAGCAGGCGTTTGGTGTGTGGCGACACCACGGACCCGAGCACACGAGGGTGGGACCCTCCCGCGTGTAGCCGTGCGCGGCTTAGCCGTGTCTGGGGAAAGGGGGATCCTGGGGGTTGAGCCGATGCCGGGTGTTTGGACCTTTAAGGCCCCCCGGCGGAGGCAACACACCTCTTCGGCCTCTGCTTCACATAGACGGCACCTCCAGACTGACCCACCTGGAGGAAATCGGCAGTCGCCTTTTCCTGTCACCCTCTCCACACTTGTTCTTTATCTTTCCCTCTTTCTTCTTTCCTGTCTTCTATTATCTTCTCCTCACTTCCAAATTTACAGGTGGCAAGGGTTAACCTTGTGTAGCTAGCCAGTCTTGGTTAAGCTGTATTTGGTTATAGCAATGATGTACAACTGGCGTTGGCAGGACTTCCATTACAGGAACTCCTGTCACGTCCCCGTGTTGGGCTCGTTGGTGGGTGGTTGGCATCGCTGCCGAAAATCCCAGCTAAACTCATGGACAGCGCTTTCCCTAAACTCCCTCATCGCCCTCAGAAACGAGGGCGCACCGAAGATGTGTTTCAATTTTTTGGCAACAGAACACAAAACTTTCCACGATTTCACGTAATCCACTCTGATAAGCCTAAAAAGACAGTGAAAATGGTCTCACCGTTCCTTGTCTCGAAGTCTCTGACTGAAGTTCTTGGCCCAGGTTACAAAGCATCGAAAATGGCAAACGGTGATCTGCTTCTGGAGCTCCGCGATAAGATACAATACGAAAAACTGCCGAAATTAGTGTCATTTGGGGACATCCCAATAACATTGACCCCACACCGTACTATGAACACCACTCGCGGCGTTGTCTCAGATGATGATTTAATGGAGCTAACCGAGGCTGAACTCTTGGAGGGCTTCAGTGAGCAGAATGTGATAAACGTTAAAAGAATTAAGATGAGGCGCGATGGCAAAGAAATCAAGACTAAGCACCTAGGGCTCACTTTCGGCTCAAGTGTCCTGCCCGAGTCCATCGAGGCTGGATACATCAAACTTCGTGTCAGGGCATACGTGCAAAATCCTCTCAGATGCTTTAAATGCCAGCGATTAGGCCACAGCTCTCAGAACTGCCGAGGCTGCCAGACGTGTGCGAAATGCAGTGCTCATGAACACTCATCTGAGTCTTGTGAAAACTCGCTACATTGTGTGAACTGTGATGGAGAGCACGCCGCATATTCGCGGTCGTGCCCATCTTGGAAAAAAGAAAAGGAAATTGTAACAATTAAAGTAAAGGAAAATGTAACATTCAAGGAGGCACGCAGGCGGGTATCCTACCTGCCCAAAAACACCTTTGCCGATGTGACGCGTCAGGGGGCAGCGACACAACGGCTTCCGGCGGCTGTCCGGCCCGCGCACAGTGAGCCGACAGTGACTCGATCCGCCCCCTCGGCGGCTGCAGCTAGCGCTGCTCCGCCAACTCACAAGAAGGGGAGATCGACCTCCGGGCTGGTGGCCTCCACGGCCTCGTCCCTCGAGGCGAGGCCTTCTCGTCAAACCAACCGCTCGCAAGAGCGCGTGTCCAGCGCCTCGCAAGAGGCGATGTACACAACAACCTGCCAGACAGCGCCGCAAGCGCCAAAGGAGCCGCGACAATCTCGAGATCGCTCCAAAAAAGAAAAAGCGCGCATCACAGGGCCTGACAAGGGCTCTGTAAGTTAAATTAGTCTCTTTTAAAGACACAGCACAAAAAAACACTTCCAATATAAATACACAAATAATACAATGGAACGTCAGAGGACTCCTACACAACCTCGATGACGTCAAAGAAATCCTACACAGGTTTAATCCTAAGGTGCTGTGTGTTCAAGAGACACACCTTAAATCTACACAAACTTTCGCCGGCAATACGCCATTTTTCGTAAAGACCGCGATGACACAGTCTTGTCTTCCGGTGGTGTGGCTATTGTAGTCGATAGAGGTATTGCCTGCCGGGAACTAAAACTTCGTACGCCCCTAGAGGCAGTTGCTGTCCGAGGGGTGTTGTTTGACAAGCTGATCACTATCAGCTCTATATACATCCCACCTAATTCTCAACTACATAAAACTGAATTTCAAAACTACATAAATGAACTTCCGGAGCCATACATAGTTCTCGGAGATTTAAACGCACATAACACATTGTGGGGAGGCTCTCGGTGCGATGCGAGAGGTCGCCTAATTGAAAACTTTCTCTTTTCCTCAGGAGCATGTTTGTTGAATAAGAAAGAGCCAACGTACTACAGCGTGGCGCATAACACATACTCGTCCATAGATCGGCGCATAACACACACACGTCCATAGATCTAACTATAGTATCCAGTACATTAATTCCGTATCTGTAGTGGTCTGTTCTCGAGAACCCCTTTGGAAGCGACCACTTTTCAATTATGATAAGCTTAACAAAACAATATGAATGCTCCCCACACGTTCCCCGTTGGAAGGTTGACTCAGCTAATTGGGAACTTCTCCGAGAACTAACATATTTAAGCAAAGATGATATTGCCTCTTTTAATATAGACAACGCTGTGGCATATTTAACAGGTTTTATTATTGACGCTGCAAAGAAATGTATTAAACAAACTAACGGATTGACTAATAAGCGTCGTATCCCATGGTGGAACGAAGAATCCCGGAAAGCACTCCAAAATGAGAACAAAGCTTGGGGATTGCTTCGCAATTCTCCAACAGCCGAAAATCTCATTAATTTCAAACAGGTCAAATCACAAGGCAGGAGAACACGTCGACGTGCGAAAAGTGAGTTGGGAGAGATACCTTTCTGGTATAAATTCTTACATAGACGAGGCGAAAGTATGGAATAGAGTGAATAAATTAAAAGGCCGTGAGACGAACCCGCTGCCCTTAGTGAGTACCCAAGGAGATGGCCTGGAATATCAGGCAGATTGTCTGGGCAAACACTTTGAATACATCTCCAGTACATCTCATTACACAGACATTCTTGAGATTCAAAGAACGAGAAGAGCGGCAGCCCCTTAACCGCAAAGGTTCTTCGAGCGAGACTTACAATTGCCCATTTACCTTAGCTGAACTTAAGGCATCTCTAGCTTGTTGCAACAACACGGCGCCAGGTAGCGATCATATCATTTACGAAATGATTAGGCAACTACACTCTGAAACACTGAAAACACTCCTCTCTCTCTACAATGCCACGTGGGATGCTGGGTATATTCCATCTGCATGGATAGAAGCTATAGTCATCCCGTTACTTAAACAAGCCAAAGACCCGTCCTTAGCCAGCAGCTACAGGCCAATAGCGCTGACAAGCTGTCTGTGCAAAGTATTTGAAAAAAAATCATAAATCGGCGCTTAATTTGTTTCCTAGAAGATAACAACCTACTAGACCCCCTTCAATGTGGTTTCAGAGAGGGAAGGTCAACAATAGACCACCTTGTTCGCATTGAGCCCTATATTAGAGATGCTTTTATACATAAGCAGTTTTTACTCTCGGTCTTTCTAGATTTAGAGAAAGCATACGACACGACATGGCGCTTCGGGATTCTGCGAGATCTTGCCGCGAAGGGGTCCGTGGAATTATGTTAAACACAGTCGAAAGCTACCTGTCTCATCGCACGTTTCGTGTAAGAGTGGGCAATGTTTTATCTAGAACATTCACCCAGGAGGCTGGTGTGCCACAAGGGGGTGTGCTTAGTTGCACACTCTTTATGGTAAAAATGAACTCGCTGTATACAGTCATTCCACATAGCATGTTTTATTCTGTGTATGTCGATGATGTGCAGATAGGTTTCAAATCATGTAACATCGCTATCTGTGAACGACAGGTACAGCTTGGATTAAACAAATTGTCTAAATGGGCGGATGTAAATCGGTTTAAAATAAATGTACAGAAAAGTACGTGCATTCTCTTCTCGAACAAAAGAGGTGTGACACCAGGGCCAAATCTCACGATCAATCGAGATAAACTATCCGTGAGCAGTGAACATAAATTCCTGGGAATAATTCTACACTCTAAGCCTACCTTCATCCCCCAACTTAAATATCTGAAGGCAAAGTGTCTGAAGACGATGAACCTTTTAAAAATTCTCTCGCACACAACCTGGGGTAGTGATTGAAAATGCCTCCTGAACATGTACAACAGACTCGTCCGTTCGCGCCTTGATTACGGGTCTATAATTTATAATTCTGCAACGCCAAGTGCATTAAAAATCCTAGACCCCGTCCACCACTTGGGTATCCGTCTCGCGACCGGTGCTTTCAGAACAAGTCCAATCCAGAGCCTGTACGTAGAGCCGAATCAGTGGTCGCTTCATCTGCAGCGGTCATACAACAGTTTCACATATTTTCTGAAAGTACAAGCGAACATTGAACACCCTTCTTATTCAACTATAAGTGACGTGACCGCTGCCACACTCTTCCATAATCGACCTGCAGCGAGAAAGCCGTTCTCTTTGCGTGTGAGGAACCTCAGTGAGGAAATGGGTGTTCCGCTGCTTGATCATCGTCCTATGGCTCCAGCGAAACTGTTGCCGCCGTGTGGGAGTGGCAACTCATAGATTGCGACACATCGTTTGTAGAGGTCACTAAACACGCGCCAGAGGCACACATTCAAATACATTTCTTATAACTCCAGTTCAAGTACTCGTGTACAGAGTTTTACATAGACGCTTCCAAGTCACATGCCGGGGTGTCTTATGCAGCCGTCGACCCCTCCTTCTCGGAATTCGGTGCACTCCACCCGGAAACCAGTATCTTTACTGCTGAGGCCCGTGCACTGTTGTCGGCTGTTAATCATATAAGGAAATCAAAACTTCAAAAAGCAATTGTATTTACGGACTCCCTAAGCGTCGTGAAAGCCCTGGTGTCACTAAACCAGCATGTCATTATATGCTGGGTGCCCGGCCATAGAAGCATCGAGGGCAATGTGCTAGCAGACCAGTTGGCCAAATCAACTACTTCGCAAGCTATTAATCCTGCCGCTGCTATTCCTTCCACAGATCTGAAGGCTTTTTTGCGAAGGAAACTGCGAGGCCACTGGCAGCACCTGTGGGACACTGAAACAAATAATAAGCTTCACATGATAAAGCCATAGATAGGTTTCTGGCCCTCCGCAACAAAAACACGGCGAACTGATGTCCTATTCTGTAGGCTCAGAATAGGACATACATATGGTACCCACAGTTTTTTACTGACCGGTGATGAACCACGAACTTGTGGTAGATGTGGTGAGAGGCTGACCGTCCTCCACGTCCTTCTGGAGTGTCGGAAAGCCGAAACAGAGAGACAGAAATATTTTCCACAAGCGTACCGATATCATGTCCCTCTTCATCCCATTATGTTTCTTGGTGAAGAACCACTGTTTAACACCAAAGCAGTCCTCGGTTTCTTGAACGAAGTTGTGTTACATGTTTTAGCCCAATACCTTCGTAGCGCATCCTCTCTCCACAGGATGCCGCTGTGATAGTAGTTCTGTATAGCACATCCCTCCAGGCCCTTGTGTTTCAAGGGCTCTGTTCAGGTAGTAGTGCTTCTTGCATATGCATATCTTGCATATATTATCATTCTTTAGCAATGTATTTTTATGTCCATAGCACACTTCACTAGTCATTGCCATTATCTTACTATATGTTGATTTTACGCACTTTACAGCGACTATTTTAGGCCCCTTTACAGCCCCGTCACATCTACTTCTCAGAATTCATCACTTCACTGCGATCTAACAAACACTGGCACGGCGCTCTTTGGCCATACCTGGCCCTTGCGCCACTAAACCACACACATTGATTCATTCATTCACAGCTAAGCGAAGCAGCAGTCACATTGCGCAAATCTTAAATGTAAAATAAATAACAGTCCCCGGCGCGGCCTAGACCCAGGCCATCAATTTGCAGGATATTTACTAAATTTGTCACACACACACACACAAGAGGAACGCAAAAGTAGCGGGAAAGGTTCGCCACAGATTCGTAGTGCATGCTCGCAATAATGTGCAAAGCTTGATTTTAGGTTCGCTTGCTCTCTGGACCGAAAAGAGCGTGCAGAGTTCGCGCCTTCGCCGAACGAAAATGTGTTAAGGCAACAACAATGAGAAAGTGCGCGCTGACTGTGCATTTATCCGCATGTACAGCGGCAACCGCTGATCGAGCAAGTCGGTGCGCTGCTGCGGGCCATGTTAAACGTGCCAAATTACGCAGGTTGAAAGATTTCGACAATCCTGGCGAGGCCAGCGTGACGTACCCAACTTGGCCGGCCGCTGTCTCGCACGCTCGAAACACCGGACTATCTATAAGCGCTTAACAGTGAAACAAAGCAGCAGAAACGTGCTTGTACTTTTCCGACCATCCAACAGTGCACGAGTACTTCGGTTCCACGACCAATGAGTTCAAGAATACATCGGTGATTTTCATCAGAATCTCGTGCGGCTCCGCTGTCACGCCCGATGTTTGCACACACCATGTGACCACTTCAGCTTCATTACCCACTGTGCCTCTCTCAGATCGGATAAAATGATTTGGTCGGCGTAAGCTACTCGCTTTCCTTCCACAAAACAGCGCAAACCGGCATCACACCGCACGAAAATCATCAAACTACAGTGTACATCAAACATCAAACACAGCGGTTGCGGCGACGCGGGGACCTCCGTATATCCGCCATGTTGCTCAGTGTAGCCAGACGCGGCCAGTTTTCGCAGCGCCCCCTGCAGTTCATTTGAGTTGCGAATAGCGCTCGTTTGGTTGTCTCCTGAACCCGTGCGCTCTAAGCAGGTTGTCTCCGACGGTACAGACGTCCCATAACGGGTACACAAAGCGCATATTGACGATTCCTGGAAATATTCTCTTTTTCTAATATATTGCTCACACTCTTTTACGGCGTTGTTCTTATGTTGCGTTCACAAGCTTACGACATGAAATTCGCACATGATGAAAATACAGCCAGTTGCGCCAGTAAAATTGGATTTTCTTCGTCATCTTGCCAATCGTATCAAGCTAGCACAGGCATTTCGGTCTAAAGAAAACGTCACAGCGACGACCACCTGTCCTGGACGCTTAATTGACGAAAACTTCCTATAATTATGCACAAGGGCACTCACAGATTTGACCCCGATGACGCCTCCCGAACAGCAGATAAATTGGTGGGTGTAATCTACAAAACAAAGGTGCGCAAAAGCAACACCTCACCTGTCTTCTGTCAAATAATCATTTGTGAACATTGTTCGGTAATGAAGGCCGTTATACAACATGGATAATTTGTCAAGCAGAGATGGACGTCGAAAGTAGGATACTTCTTTGCATAACCAAACTCATCCTGCATATTTAAATGTAGGCTCTCATTTCTGCATTGCGTAAAACAAGAGAGAAAGATAAAAAAGAAAAAGGAGGCAAGTTAACCAAACGAAGAATCTTTTTCGCTACTCTACAAGCGGACGGGTAGGTAAAACATTGTCAGCATTCGTGTCATGCAGAAATATTATTCCTATTGACGTGGGGGTATTAGCTATTGGCTTTCTAATGTTTCTTAATCCCTAATACGCAGCGGGAACACTATTCTGTATACTCTTCCAACGTAATGAAGCGTCATAGATTAGTTCCGCTATTAGCCTTGTGTGTCAAATTTCAGAGTGATTGGAAAGGCCGAAGGTCAATTTTTATGAGGAAAGGATTTGCAGTCACACAGAAGCCTCTTCGTTCCGAAACTGTGATGCTCGCGGCTGTCGACAAGCGCATCATTCGCAACTGCTTCCGGTAGTCTAAGCTGTGCTACACTGGTACTTCTAAAGTGGACTGAAAATTGGAATAATTTGTAACGTGGATTAGAACATTCACCAGCTGCCTGCAAATTTCGCTTGGCTCATGTATGACCTACCTGTAGAAGCAAGGCGCTGTTTGCAGTGCTTAGAATTTCCCAATTTCAAGGGACATTTTATGACGAACAACGGGCTATGAGTAATCGCGGGATTTGCTTTTCAGGTAACCTTGCTGTGCACAAGCATCTGCATGGGGGTGTTTATTTTGTAGACTCTTTCCCGAAGACGGAGACAGCAAAAGCCGACAAACCAGCACTGGCTCGCTCTCTTCTAGGAGTTTAGCTGTGCCCTCTCGTCTAGCTTAGAAATATTTCGTTTTCCTTGTTAATAAACGTTTTTGTGTCAGAAATTATGTTGTGTGGTGCTCTATATATATAGTACACATGCTAAGCGTTCAAGTTTTCTACTTATTCAGAATTTGACTATTAAGTGTCTGAGTTTCCCACTCATATCAGAAATAATTGTCCCTACAAATTAGCATCGAGAAAGAATTGGGAACAATTATGTAAATGAATATAGCATGTTCCACTTAGATACATGTATGCGCTTGCACGTTACGCCTCCCCCCCCCTCCCCCACTGTACAATATTTCCGTAATTATACAGGTAAAACCTACGTAGAAATTACGTAGACCGTTCTGTTTTATTAAAAACCGCGGGATTCTGCGTAAAAAAGACGGACGTGAGCTGTTTATGAAATACGGAGAGCCATCCGTAATTTCTTGTGGAGGGCAACTGAACACGTTATATACGAGTGAAAATTTAACACGCAAAGAATATAGGGAAAAAACACTGTCTACTCTCACCGCCAGATACATATCACCATAGATAACGCCGTTGAACATTATTCGCAGGTAAATAGTAAACGCATACAGAAAAAAAGGATATATATTTGAGCGGTGGTGCTGCTTACCACCCTTTATTGCGCCTACACGACGGGTTGCATTTTTCGGCACAACAGTAAGAGCGGCAGCGGCTGCAAATGGCGGTGGGCGAAAGTGGTATTCCTGTCGCATTTGGGATGTCAATCTGATTAGGAAGGGATCGGCGCTGGATTATTACACAGGTAAGCGATTGAAGTGTCCTTTTTTCGCTGTTGTGGCACGTCGCGCGCGCGTATTGCACCGCGATGGCCGGTGATGGGCTCAATTGTGTTTGTAAGCACGCTCTATTGGCTCTTTTCCCGGCGTTCCTGTGGGCGCTGCCATGTTTCATCACGTGGTGACGCACCCATTGCTTGCCTCAGCTGCCTCCGTGTTTACAACGCAAGCGCGTGACGCCGGTGCGGCGCAGCAAACCTCCGTTTCGACGAATATCGTAGACGGTGAGTGTGTGGACGACACTAAGCTTTGGGCACAGCTTTAGAGGACATGTAAGTGCTTTCAGAGCTCATTACGCCTTCTCCAAACGGCGCGAGCAGCGCATGCCGTGCTTGTACTAAAAGCGGTGCTAGAAATGTATTCCGAGCTGTCCAAACTTTCCGCTTATGAACTGAATCAGGATCAGTGTGCTCTTCCTTCTTTATTTGGCAAACATTTCGAATGTTTGAACATTTTGAGTGTATAGTGTGTTGCGTTGTACTATGCCATGGCTGGTCCATGCCGGAGGTTTGTGGCGAGCCTGTGTAACCTATTGCCTGGGGGCACGGTGTTGATCAGCGCTCACACGAATGATGCCGGATGAATTCGAGTACTCCCGGCTTGCATTCAAGGAAGAGTAACATCTATGCTCACAAGGGTTACCGCGTGAGCAGGAACCATACCGATTTGGCTGGGGGCTTTGGTACGCCTCTGTAATCCAACTTCCTGGAAGCCTTGGTATGGAATTGCATTCCTTGAGAGAGTCAATTACTGCGCTGCTAGGGCTGGGGGTTGGTTGCGCGCCCCTGTAATCCAGCTCACTGGAGGCCACAGCATGGAAGTCGGATCTCAGAAGTCGGTGTCTGGTTGAGTCTGGTACTCATTCATGGTCCAGAGGTGCCTGAACGATGCGGATTGTGGCGTGTCCGTGTAATCTAGCCTGGGTGGAGTCGCGGCCTCTGGATGGGAGCTCTCCCCACCTCCACGGGGTGCGTCACGGGCAACGTGCGGGTGCAGAGGGGACCCGCACGGCTAAGAGGGAGAGCTCACGCTGCGCGTCTGGAGTCGGAGGACCGTGGCGGCAGTGAGGGGGAAAACGTTTGTACCTAAAAACTAATAGGCACCCGGCAACACCAGCGCGGGCTGTCCACCCCCTCCTGCAATTCCGGTGCAGTGGGATGTGCCATAGGTAAGCAGAACTGGACCTGGCCTGTCAAGAGCAGTGGAGGGCAGCCTGTCTACGGCTGGGCTGCCCGAAACTGCAAGTGGCGGTACTTGTGATGCCGCTGCGCCAAGATTGGGAAGGTTGCATGGTGCCGTGGCTGCGCCCGAATAATTGGGTCAGCCTCACCCATGGGGAATCGGCGTTTTATCTGGGAACGTCCGACCCATGTCTGACCCGGGGGGCGTCCCTGCGGTCTATGCGGCCAACCCATCACCTGGACACAGGCTCTGAAATGGTGAACCCTGCACCGGTGATGACGTTGGCTACTGGAATACGCGAACCTTTCTGCCCACCTGAGGTGTTGCATAAACTCAGGTGGGCTCTTTTGTTGCTGCCAGGACATCGTCCGGCACAACTATCCTGGGAGAAATCCCAGGGAAAACAGGTCCCAGAAGCCAGCGTGACGACTTGTTGCAACAACTCCGCTGTAAACGCTGCACCGCGATCAGTAATGAGCACAGCGGGTGCACCGTGACGAAGCACGATGTTGTGGACGAAGAAGCTGGCGACTTCAGCAGCAGTTCCCCGCGGCACAGCTTTTGTCTCCGCATAGCGAGTTAAATAATCGGTTGCCACGATTATCCACTTGTTTTGCAAGGAAGACGTAAGCAGACGCAATTACACGTTCTGCTCCGTCTTGAGTAGCACTGACAATTGGGCGAGTTGGTACGGATGCATGGTTTTAGAAGGGCGCAACAAGGAAGACGACAGACGAAAGAACACAATCTGCTCTGTGATGTGGAATAAACCTTAGTTGTGAGTCGGCGCTTGTGTACGTGTGTTCTTTCGTCTGTCGTCTTCCTTGTTGCGCCCTTCTAAAACCACGCTGCTCCGTCTTGCCATTGAACCAGAGTAGCCCCGAGTCCTACGTTGCTTGCGTCTGTGTGAATTTCAGTTGCCGCGGTGTCATCAAAATGCGCCAGCACTGGAGCGGATTGAAGGCGTTTGCGCAATTCGGTGAAGGCCTGCTCTTGGTCTTCCGTCCAGGCAAAGGGCACAGCTTGTCATGTCACGGGCACAGCTTGTCACGGCTTGTCATGTTTTTGATTCAGTAAAGTTCCTCGGTGCGGCCACTATCTGATAGTTGATTTTCAGCCTAATCGCTCACGCATTGGTGTGCTCTGCTGCGCACAAAGCTTGGAATGCAAAGGTTCTGTACTTTGTGGTAGCCTGTAGCAAAGACTTAAAATCGCTAGTCCCTCGCTTACTCTGTGGACCGTCACGAAACGTTCAGCTTTCAACATTCGTGTCATGTCAGTGTACTCACGGTCACTCATGCTTCGGCACATTGATTCAAGTGAGCGCCCATTCACTTATTATTGATACGTTGGCGATAGAGTTGGTGTAAGTTTGCGCGCAAGTAGGGGTGGACGTGTGTACACGTGCGCGAAACTTAGTATGCCAGTAAGTGGCACTACTTCCTCTTGTAACGAGCGGTACTCACTCTTAAGTACCGACGTTCCGGAGAAGTCCTTTCTTTGGAGGTTAGCTATACAGCGCTGGGGGATGAATTAACTTCTTTTTATCCTCAAGGAAAGCCGTGCATTGTGAAGGGCCGGCGACAAAGGTCGATTCCGCCTCTTATATTCGCAATCGTCATATGCGAATCACTACTATCTTTGCAGCTAACTACCGCACACGTCTTCCCTTTATCCTTACACATTTTGCAGCATGAATTAGGCACAGCGCATTATCGAACACCCAGTTGCATTTCAGACAGCTGATCGCATAGTATAGCAGGGCAGAAGCAGTGATGGTTTCGTGTTCGTGCGCATTCGCTGAGGCGACGTATGGCGCGCCGCCGAAAGCGCCATCTCGCACATCTAGAGCAAACTGCTCCGCGAAAAGGGCCAATAACGACATTCCTGCTTGGCCATGAGGATTGACAAAGCCACATAGCGAGTATGCGATAAACTGGTGTTGCATTGGTTATGTTGATTGCATAGAAACTACAACTGAGAGACCTAGGCAATATAAGCGGCGTTGACGCCTCTAGCAGATACTTTGTCGTCTATACGTGGACGCTGGTTTACTGACGTTAAGTATTCCAGTTGGTACTGTGTTGTGCTGTGTGCTTGGCGTTCCAAGATTAGGTGCAGTCGGTGTACCCATTTGCAATCTCTCCGGGCGAGGTGCAACGCTGTTACCCATATACGGCGACGCATTGCATCACAGTGAAATCTTTAGCCATTATTATTTTTCTTTAAGCTGCGGACGTAGTGCCCTGGCTGGGCGTGCATAATGGCAGTGTTCACACCCGGGATTGGAATATTGCTTATGTATGAAGACCTCATAGAGCATGTTCGATGCGCATGCTCCTACATTACAATGAAAGAGGGATGGTGTGGAGTGCTTGCTGCCGTAACCTTGTGCCATCTGGACAATGTGTTAGGCATAGGCGCCGACTACGGGGGGGGGGGGGGGGGGGGCTCTGGGGCTCGAGCCCCCTCCGGAATTTCCCCGGGGCTGAGCCCCCCCCCCCCCCCGGAGATCCGTAGCCGACCCCCCCCCCCTCCGCCCCTAAAATGTCACTACCAGAGTTCTGTTACCCACATAACTTGAGGATTCTGTTGCGGTGCCTCCACATTTTCACTTTTTGTGGCTAAAAGCTTACGGCACCATTGTTCGCGCGGACGTGCACGGCTTTTAATTTATACTTTCGCTTTATTTCGGCAAATTCTGACAATAGGAGGACAAGCGCATTAGAAGCACCATTGGCGCCTACCTCATCCGTGTTTCCTCACTTTAACATTTTTTTTAATTTCCCCTGAGAACACCATGCACAGACACAATATATTTAAATATATACAAAGGACAAAGTTTATTATATTTTTAAAGAGAAGGAGGTATCCAACTAAATGGATAGCCTATACCTAGAAAATGAATGTGTTGATGTATGTTCACCTCACTTCAAATTACTTTGCGCGCTTTATTGACCCTGAAAAAAACCTGCAGACTTCAGTGACCCCTTCGGTAGAGTCTTCTATCAACGGCGTGTGAAAAGCACCTGAGTGATATGCGTCTCAATATTGATTCTCTTTGCAGTAGGCAATGCTAACGACTGCCGACAAAATAAAATAAAAAAGTTCTAATTATTTACAACTTTTACGCGTTAGGGATGGAAACATCGCTTCTTGCATGCAGAGGCCATAAATACGGGTGTTTCAGCAAACACTTTCAAAAAAATTTTAAAGGTTGCCTGTGGCAGATAGCACAATTCTAGTTCATGAGCTGGTCTACTCGAAGAACTATACATTACTTGCACAAAAAATTGAAATGCATAATCGACTAATTAAAAAATCACAATTTAGGTCTTTAACATAGTAACTTATGGCCCGTGTTGCAATTTACAAATTCTAGCCGTGGAATTCGCAAGGCGGATGCTCTAGGAACTAATTCTCAGGATGGCACCAGTTTCCAGATAATTCCCGAACATTGTGGAGAAATGCATTGGCGTTCCAGTTACTTTTACGCTTACCCACCGTGGTTGTTTAGTGGCTATGGTGTTGGACTGCTAAGCATGAGGTGGCGGTATCAAATCACGGCCACGGCGGCTCCATTTCGATGGGGCGAACTGCTAGAACACCCGTATACTTAGATTTAGGTGCACCTTAAAGAACCCCAGGTGGTCTAAAATATTCCAGAGTCCTCCACTACGGCGTGCCTCATAATCAGATCGTGGTTTTGGCACGTAAAATCCCATACTATGTTCTTTTCATACTTTTGTGCTTTGATGCATAAAACGACGTTTTGTTGAGAAAGTGACTGGCACGCCAATGTATTTCTACGCAAAGTTAGAAAATTTATATCTCGACACTGGTGTTTGCCTGAGAATTAGTGCAAAGCGGATCTGCACTCCACGGCTAGAATTTGTAAATTGCAACATGGGCCATAAGGTAATTAGCTAAAAACCTAATTGGTTAATTTTGTTAATTAGTCGATTATTCATTTCATTTTTTTGTACAAGTAATGCCCGCCTCTTCGAGTAGACGAGCTCATGAACTAGAATTGTACTATCTGCCACACGCCACCTTTAAAAATTTTGGAAACTGTTCGCTGAAACACCTTAATTGTATATAGAATTCACTCAGTAACCGAAATGATGCCAAGCTGGATTCACTCATGATGATGATGTGTGGTGCTTTGTGGCGCAAGGGCCAGTTATGGCCAAAGAGCGCCATGCCAGTGTTTGTGAGTGTGCAGTGGAGCGATGAATTCTGAGAAGTAGATGAAGCGTGGCTGTAAAGGGGCCTAAAAATAATCGCTGTATAGTGCGTAAAATATACATGTACTAAAATCATGGCAATGACTAATGAGGTGTACTATGCAATGAAGAATGCACTGAGAAAGAATGACACGATATTTAAAATATTTAAGATGCAGTAATTGGCAAGAAGCACTACTGCCTAGACAGAGCCCTTGATTCACAAGGGCCTGGAGGCATCTGCTATAAAAAATTATCACAGCGGCATCCCTCTGGAGAGAGGATGCGCTACGAACTAGTTGGGCTAATAACATGCAGGACCACATGGTTCAAAAAATCTACGACTGCTTTGACATTAAAAATAGGTTCTTCGCCAAGAAACATAATGGGGTGAAGCGGGACATGATATCGGTACGCTTGTGAAAAATATTTCTTTCTTTCTGTTTCGGCTTCCCGGCACTCCACGAGGACATGGAGGACAGTCAGCCTCTCACCACATCTACCACAGGTTGGTGGTTCACTACCAGTAAGCAAAAAATTGTGGGTGCCATATGTATGTCCTATTCTGAGACGACAGAATAGGACATCAGTTCGTCGTGTTTTCGTTACGGGAGGCCAGAAACCTAACTTTGGTTTAATGAGGTGAAGCTTATTGTTTGTTTCAGCGTCCCACAAGCGTTGCCAGTGGCTTCGCAGTTTCTGTCGCAGGAAAGGCTTCAAATCTGTTGCAGGAACAGCAGTTGTCGGGTTAATAGCCTGAGATGTAACTGATGTGGCCATTTGATCAGCTCGAACATTACCCTCAATGCCTCTATGACCCGGCACCCAGCATATAATCACATGCTGGTTAGATATATACGCTTTACACAGAATGGAATAGAGCTCATTAAGTACAGGGTTTTTGTGTTTACAGAGTGATTGCAATGCTTTCACAACACTTTGCGAGTCCGTAAATATGATAGTCTTTTTTAGTTTTGATTTCATTATAAACTTTACAGCCGATAATATTGCATAGGCCTCAGCCGTAAAGATACTTGTCTCCGGGTGCAGTACACCGGATTCCGAAAATGATGGACCGATGGCTGCATGATAAACCCCGGCATGTGACCTAGAAGCGTCCGTGTAAAACTCTGTACACGAGTACTTGGATTGAAGCTCTAGGAAATGCATTTTAATGTGCGCCTCTGGAGCGTCTTTCGTGACCTCTACGAATGATGTGTCGCACTCTATGATCTGCCACTGCCACGGCGGTAACAATATAGCAGGAGCCATAGGACGATGTTCAAGCACTGGAACACCCATTTGCTCACTAAGATTCCTTACACGTAAAGAGAACGGTTTCCTCGCTGCAGGTCGGTTATGGAAGAGTGCAGCGGCGGTCATATCAGTTATGGTGGAATAAGAAGGATGTTCGTTGTTTGCTTGTACTGTCAGAAAATATACGAAACTGCTATATGAACGCTGCAGATGGAGTGACCACTGGTTCGACTCTACATAGAGACTCTGGATCGGGCTTGTTCGGAAAGCACCGGTCGCGAGGCGGATACCCAAATGGTAAATGGGGTCTAGTATTTTTAATGCACTTGGCGTTGCGGAGTTATAAACTATAGCTCCGTAATCAAGGCGCGAGCGGACAAGACTGTTGTACAAGTTTAGGAGGCATTTTCGATCACTACCCCATGTTGTGTGCGAGAGAATTTTTAAAAGGTTCATAGTCTTCAGACACTTTGTCTTCAGATATTTAAGATGGGGGATGAAGGTAAGCTTAGAGTCCAGAATTATGCCCAGGAATTTATGTTCACTGCTGATGGATACTTCCTCTCGATTGATCGTGAGATTTGGTACCGGTGTCACGCCTCTTTTGTTTGAGAAGAGTATGCATGTACTTTTCTGTGCGTTTATTTTGAACCCATTTACATCCGCCCATTTAGACAATTTGTTTAATCCAAGCTGTACTTGTCGTTCACAGATAGCGATGTTACATGATTTGAAACCTATCTGTACATCATCGACGTACACAGAATAAAACATGCTGTGTGGAATGACTGTATGCAGGGAGTTCATTTTTACAATGAAGAGTGTGCAACTAAGTACACCACCTTGCGGCACGCCAGCCTCCTGAGTGAATGTTCTAGATAAAACATTGCCCACTCTTACGCGAAACGTGCGGTTAGACAAGTAGCTTTCGACTGTTTTTAACATATTTCCGCGGACCCCCATCGCAGAAAGATCTCGCAGAATTCCGAAGCGCCATGTCGTGTCGTACGCTTTCTCTAAATCTATAAATACAGAAAGTAAAAACTGTTTATGAATAAATGCATCTCTGATGTTTGCCTCGATGCAAACAAGATGGTCTATTGTCGACCTACCTTCTCGGAAGCCACACTGGAAGGGGTCTAGCATTTTGTTATTTTCTAGGAAACAGATTAAACGCCGGTTTATCGTTTTTTCATACAGCTTGCACAGGCAGCTCGTTAGTGCTATTGGCCTGTAGCTGCTGGCTAAGGACGGGTCTTTGCCTTGTTTAAGTATAGGGATGACTATGGCTTCTTTCCATGAGGACGGGATACACCCAGCCGCCCACATGGCATTAAACAGAGATAAGAGTGTTTTCAGTGTTTCAGGGTGTAGGTATCTAACCATTTCATACATGATACGATCGCCACCTGGCGCCGAGTTGTTACAACAAGCGAGAGATCCTTTAAGTTCGGCTAAGCTAAATGGTTGATTGTAAGCCTCACTCGAAGAACCTTTGCGGTTAAGAGGCTGCCGCTCTTCGCGTTCTTTGAACTTCAGGAAAGTGTCTGTATAATGCGATTGACTTGATACATATTGAAAGCGTTCACCTAGACAATCCGCCTGGTCTTCCAGGCTATCACCTTGGCTACTTACTAAGGGTAGAGGATGTGACTCCCGGCCTATTAGTTTATTTACCCTATTCCAGACTTTTGTTTCGTCGGTGTATGAATTTATACTGGAAATGTACCTTTTCCAACTCTCTCTCTTTGCACGTCGACGCGTTCTTCTGCCCTGTGACCTTGCGTGTTTAAAATTTATCAGGTTTTCAGCTGTTGGGGAGTTGCGAAACAATCCCCAGGCTTTGTTTTGCTTTTTACGTGCTTTCTGGCATTCATCATTCCACCAAGGCAGGCGGCGTATATTAGCTAGTCCATTGGTTTGTTGTATGCACCTTTCAGCAGCGTCAATGATAAAACCTGTTATATACGCCACAGCATCGTCTATGTTAAAAGAGGCGATGTCATCACGGCTTAAATATGTTATTTGTCGAAAAAGTTCCCAGTTAGCCGAGTCAACTTTCCATCGGGGAACGTGTGGCGAGCATCTATCGTGTTCTGTTAAGCCTAGCATAATTGGGAAGTGGTCGCTCCCAAAGGGGTTCTTCAGAACAGACCACTCCAGGTATGGCATTAGTGTACTCGATGCTATACTTAAGTCAATGGATGAATATGTGTTATGTGTAACGCTGTAATACGTAGGCTCTTTCTTGTTAAGTAATGATGCGCCTGAAGAAAACAGAAAATTTTCAATCAGGCGACCTCTCGCATCGCAACGTGAGTCTCCCCACAAAGTGTTATGTGCATTGAAATCTCCGACAACTATGTATGGCTCCGGAAGTTCATTTATGTAGTTTTGGAATTCGGTTTTATGTAGTTGATAATTGGGACGGATGTATATAGAGCTGACAGTGACCAGCTTGTCAAACAACACCCCTCGGACAGCAACTGCCTCTAGGGACGTACGAAGTTTTAGTTCCCGGCAGGCAATACCTCTGTCGACTACAATAGCCACACCACCGGAAGACACGACTGTGTCATCGCGGTCCTTACGAAAAATGGCGTATTGTCGGAGAAAATCTGTTTGCGTATGTTTGAGGTGTGTTTCTTGGACACACAGCACCTTTGGATTATACTTATGTAGGAGTTCTTTGATGTCATCGAGATTGTGGAGGAGTCCTCGGAAATTCCACTGTAATATTTGTGTATCCATGTTGAATGTGGGTTTTGTGCTGTGTGTTAAGAAAGAGGAATTACTTCACAGAGCCCTTTCCAGGCGCCGTGATGCGGTGTTTTTCTTGTTTGGAGCGATCGCGAGACTCTCGCGGCTCCTTAGGCGCAAGTGGCGCCGTCTGGCTGGTTGTGTCCATAGCCTCTTGCGAGGCGGTGGACACGCGCTCTTGCGAGCGGTTGGTTTGACGAGAAGGCCTCGCCTCGAGAGACAAGGCCCTCGAGGCCACCAGCCCGGAGGTCGATGGCCCCTTCTTGTGAGTTGGCAGAGCAGCGCTAGCTGCACCCGCCGAGGGGGCGGATGGCGTCGCCGCCGGCACACTGCGCGTGTGCCAGACAGCCGCCGGGGGCCGTTGTGGCGCTGCCCCCTGTCGCGCCACTTCGGCAAAGCTGGTTTTTGGCAGGTACGATACCCGCCTGCGTGCCTCCTTGAAAGTTATGTTTTCTTTGACTTTGATCGTAACTATGTCTTTTTCTTTCTTCCAAGATGGGCATGACCGCGAGTATGCGGCATGCTCGCCATCACAGTTCACACAGTGTGGAGTGTTTTCGCACGTTTCAGAGGCATGGTCACCGGAACTACATTTAGCACATGTTTGTCGGCCTCGGCAGTTCTGTGAACTGTGGCCGAACCGCTGGCATTTGAAACATCGTAGAGGGTTTGGCACGTATGGCCTGACACGAAGCTTGATGTATCCGGCCTCGATGGTTTCGGGCAGAACACTTGAGTTAAAAGTTAGTATCAGGTGCTTGGTCTGGATTTCCTTGCCGTCGCGCCTCATCTTGATCCGTTTAACATTGATTACATTCTGCTCACTGAAGCCCTCTAGGAGTTCAGCTTCGCTCAGCTGCAACAAGTCATCATCTGATACAACGCCACGGGTGGTATTCATGGTACGGTGCGGGGTTACTGTTATTTGGGTGTCCCCAAATGATACTAGATTGGGCAGTTTCTCATATTGTTTCACATCACGGAGCTCCAAGAGGAGATCCCCGCTTGCCATCCTGGATGCTTTAAAGCCTGGTCCAAAAATATCAGTCAAAGACTTTGAGACAAGGAATGGTGACATTGTTCGTACCGATTTGTTTGAGGTTTCAGAGTGAATAACATGAAAACGGGGGAAGTTATGCGTTTGGCGTCCAAAAAATTGGAGAACATCTTCGGTGCGCCCTCTTTTCTGACGGCGATCATGGAGTGGGGGGAAAGGTTCAGCCATAAGTATTGGTGCATTTTTCGGCAGCGACGCAAGCCACCCACCATGGAGCCCAACGAGGGGACGCTGCAGAAACTGGAAAAGCCAGGTCCTGCAAACGCCAGCTGTACGCCACTACTATAACCAAATATGGAGTATCCAAGGTTGGCTACCCACACAAGGTTAACCCTAGCTGCCTGGGAAAACGGAAGAAAGGGAAGTGAAAAGAAGACAGGATAGATTGAAAGTGAGACAGAAAGACGAAGATTTAAGAGGAGGACAGGAAAAGGCAACTGCCGATTTCCCCTGGGTGGGTCAGCCCAGGGGTGCCGTCTATGTGAAGCAGAGGCCGAAGAGGTGTGTTGCCTCCGCCGGGGGGCCTTAAAGGTCCGAACACCCGGCATCAGCTCAACCTCCAGGATCCCCCTTTCCCCAGACACGGCTAAGCCACGCACGGCTACACGCGGGAGGGTCCAACCCTCATGTGCTCGGGTACGTGGTGGCGCAACTCACCAAACGCCTGCTGACGCAGACGCCCCTGCGGGGGGATTCACTCAAAATGAGAATAAATAGAAGTCTAGAAGTCGTGCGCAGCAGCGCTTATACTCGGACTCAAAGTACTAGTTAGTTAGTTAGTTACTTAGGTAAGGTTTTATGGCGCAAAAGCAACTAAGGCTATGATGCGCCATGCACAGGATGAAAATATATAATTTGATGGAAGTGCTTCAAGCAACAAAGATCATTAGTTAAAATTTGTTTAAGAAACCTGTTTCATCTAAAAACTTAAAAAACATTGTCTAGAGATACAAGTGCATTTTCAGCTAGGATCAGGGAGGGATGAAGTGGTGTTAGTGTTTTGTAAAGTTCATAAAAATATTTCTGACTTTTTTCCCTCCAACGCCGGACATGTTATTAAAATGTGATTCACAGTTAGCAATTCTTGGCATTGGTCACAGACCGCTTGTTCTTCATTTTTCAATCAAAATTTATGTGTGATATGTGTGTGTCCGATGCGAACGCGACATAGAATGACTTCCATGAAGCGTTCCTGGTGGTATGATGTCTTCCACTCCTGCAGTATGGGCTTTACTATTTGTAGCTTGTTATTTTCTTGACAGCCCCAATCCTGTTGCCACTTTGAGGTGATCGCAGCACGGACCACCCGGACACAGTCCTTGAATGGAAGATTTATCTCTGTAATTTTTTCACGGGCAGCCATTGCTGCGCATTTGTCCGCCTTTTCATTTCCCGGGATTCCCATGTGGCTTGGAATCCAGCAGAGACGAATTACTTGACCATGCTTTTCACTTTTGCCGAGCGTTTTCAAGATGCAGCCGAGAAAGGATTCGCACTCTGATTTTCAATGGAGGGAATTAAGTAAACTAAGGGAATCTGTGTAGACAACTGCTTTTTTATACTCTGATGATGTGTAGTGTTTAATGGCGCAAGGGCCAGCTATGGCCAAAGAGCGCCATGACACATGGTGATGGGTTCTGAATGCATTATGGATGGAGTGGACAGTAGGATGCAAATGGTACATAAAAGGTGGCTGTAAAGAGGCCTAAAACAAATCGCTATAAATTGCGTAAAATATATGAGCGTTAAAATAATGACAAAAACTAATGATGTGAGGTATGAGCGTAAAGGTTTCGTTACAAAGCGGTGACATAATAAAGTATATGCAATAGCACTATTGCCTCACGAGGTCCTTGAAATCAAGGACTGAGAGGCACGTGCTGTAAAATGTTTTTGCACTGCAGCTGCAGCCTGCAAGTCGAGACTGCGCTACAGATACCCTGGCCAGATGACTTGTAACGTGTTTACATCTGCTAAAAACTTTAAGACGGCATTAAAATCAAAAAGCGGCTCATGGCTAAGAAAGAATGCTGGGTGAAGGGGGATGTACTCACGATACGCGGGATAAAAGTACTTTTTACGTTGAGCTTCTATTTCTGGGCACTGGATAAGGACATGGAGAACTGTAAGTATGTCGCCACACCTATCACATGTCGGAGGATCACTTCCTGTAAGGAGATACGAGTGTGTTCCATAGGTATGTCCTATCCTTAACCTGCAAAGAAGCACTTCCTTGTGTCTTGTTGTTTTCTGAGATATCCATCTCCCAATTCTTGGCTTGATTTCATGTAGCTTATTTTGCACTTGATTATCCCACTGCCTTTGCCAATATTTTCGTAATTCATGGCGCAAGAAAGGCTTTAGGTCAGTGGAAGGGATGGCTATGTTTCTATTCGTATGTTCAAAGACTACTGAAGTGGCACTTTCGTCTGCAGCTACGTTGCCTTTAATGCCTCTATGGCCAGGTACCCAGCATATTATGATTACTTGGTTGTCCTTGTAAGCTGAGCATATCAAGCTGTACAGTTCGTTATAAACTGAATTCTTGTGTTTTCGTAGACTCATTAGAGCTCTAACGACGCTCAATGAGTCTGTGAACACAATTGCTTTTGTAATATTCATTTGTTTTATGTGTTTGACTGCTGAAAGGATTGCGTATGCTTCTGCTGTAAAAATACTTGTATGTGGATTTAGTGCCCCGTACACTGAAAGAGACGGTCCCAAAGCTGCGTAAGCAACACCAGTAAACGATTTGGAGGCGTCCGTATAAAATTCACTGCAAGAATACTTCTCCCGAAATCCAAGAAAATGCGAATGTATGTGTGCTTCAGGTGCCCATTTTGATATTTCTACGAAAGAGATATCGTACTGAATGGTCTGCCACTCCCAAGGTGGTGGAAGCCTAGTAGGAGGCATTAGGACATTCTTTAGAAGAGGGACGCCTGTTTCTTCTGAAAGTGCTTCCAACCGGTGTGACAGAGGAGGCCTAGTGGCCGGGCGGTTACGGAACAGCCTGGCCGTGGACAAGTCGCGAATGGTAGAATGACATGGATGCTGGCTATCTGATTCAACCTTCAGGGCGTAGGCAAAACTTAAGTAAGTCCTTTGGAGATGTAGTGACCACTCGTTTGATTCAACGTACAGGCTTTCTACAGGACTAGTCCTGAAGGCACCTGTAGCAAGACGGATGCCTAAGTGGTGAACGGAATCTAGCATCTTCAAAGCACTGGGTGCAGCGGAATTATATACTATAGCTCCGTAGTCGAGGCGCGACCTTATGAGACTTTTGTAGAGGCTCAAAAGGCATCTCCTATCGCTTCCCCATGATGTCCGGGACAATAGCTTCAGTAGATTCATTGTCTTCAAACACTTCGCTTTCAGATATTTCAAATGGGGGATAAATGTTAATTTAGAATCTAAAATGAGGCCTAAAAATTTATGTTCATGGCTCACAGATAGCCGCTGTCCATTAAGATGAATACAGGGGTCAGGTAGTATACCTCTCTTGTTCGAGAAAAGAACGCAAGTGCTTTTTTGAGGGTTCAGTTTAAATCCATTCTCGTCAGCCCATTTACATACTTTGTTTAACCCAAGCTGAACATGTCGCTCACAGATAGAAATGTTACATGATCTAAAACCTATTTGCACGTCATCCACATACACGGAATAAAACATTGTACGAGGTACGACAGTGTGGAGCGAGTTCATTTTCACAACGAAGAGAGTACAGCTCAGCACACCACCTTGAGGTACACCTGTTTCTTGAGTAAATGGACGAGATAGGATATTGCCAACCCTAACACGGAACGTGCGGTTAGATAGATAGCTTTGAATCACGTTCAACAGGTTGCCTCGGACTCCCATTCCAGCCAGATCAAGGAGAATTCCAAAACGCCAAGTTGTGTCATATGCCTTCTCCATATCTAAAAATACCGATAATAAAAACTGTTTGTGCACGAAGGCATCTCGGATATTCGCCTCGATGCGGACAAGGTGATCAGTTGTGGATCTACCCTCCCTAAAACCGCACTGCAAGGGGTCTATTATTTTGTTGATTTCAAGATAATGGATCAGGCGTCGATTTACCATTTTCTCAAAGAGTTTGCATAAGCAGCTTGTCAGGGCTATAGGCCTATAGCTGCTGGCCGAACACGGGTCCTTGCCTTCTTTAAGAATAGGTATTATGATTGCTTCCTTCCAGGCGGACGGAATATAGCTGGCAGAGAAAATGGCGTTGAAAAGCGATAGGAGTGTTTTGTGTGCTTCGGGGTGTAAGTGTTTTATCATCTCGTAAACTATTCGATCGTTTCCGGGGGCCGATTTATTACAACAATTTAGTGCAGCCTGAAATTCTGCCATGTTAAACGGACGGTTGTAAGGTTCATTTCTTTCTCCTTTCCGATCCAGAGGCAGTCGCTCTGCTTGTCGCTTGTGTCTCAGGAATGTATCTGAATAATGGGATGAACTGGAAATGTATTCAAAATGTTCCCCTAGAGAATCAGCTTGGGCCTCAAGAGTGTCTCCTTGTGTATTCACTAATGGTAGAGGATGAGTTTCACGACCTTTTATCTTGTTTACCCTTGTCCAAGCTTTTCTTTCATCTGTATAAGAATTTATGCTAGAGATGTATCTCTGCCAGCTTTCCCTTTTGGCACGGCGGCGTGTTCTTCTTCCTTCAGATTTTATTTTCTTGAAGCTGATAAGATTCTCTGTAGTCGGAGAGTCACGGAGGTGATTCCAAGCCTTATTTTGTTTTTTTCGTGCTTCTCTACATTCATCATTCCACCACGAAACACGTCGTTTAGAAGGCGATCCATTTGTTTCGGGGATACATATTGACGCCGCATCAACAATAAACGCTGTCAAATACGCCACTGCATCATCGATAGGAAGTGTAGAGATGTCTTCCCAGTTCGTGCGCGTGAGTTCTTTATAACGCTTCCAGTCGGCTGACTCGACTTTCCAATGGGGGACCCGTGGAGAGCACTCATCTGCTTTTGTTAATTTTATGACAATGGGAAAATGGTCGCTCCCATATGGATTCTTAATCACGTTCCACTCTAGGTATGGTACGAGCGTGCTAGATGCAAGGCTTAAATCGATACATGAATATGTTTTGTTTGCCATGCTGTAAAATGTAGGCTCTTTTTTATTTAGTAAGCATGCACCTGTAGAGAGGAGGAAGCTTTCTACTAGGCGCCCTCTAGCATCACAGCGACGATCTCCCCAAAGGGTGTGGTGTGCATTAAAATCGCCCACGACAATATAAGGCTCGGGCAGTTCACAGATAAAACTGTGAAATACTGTTTTTGACAGGTGGTAGTTTGGGGGGATGTATAAAGAGGTAATTGTGATCATCTTATTAAATAGTACTGTACGGACAGCAACTGCCTCTAGAGGCGTTTTAAGCTGTATTTGCCGGCAAGCAACACCTCTATCTACTATTATGGCCACACCGCCCGACGAGACAAGGGCGTCGTTGCGGTCTTTTCGGTAAATGGCATACTGCCGGAGAAAGTTCGTGTGGGAAGAATTAAGATGTGTTTCTTGGACACACAGCACCCTTGGATTGTACTTATGTAGGAGTTCCTTAATGTCATCTAGATTGTGGAGTAAACCCCTAACATTCCACTGTACGATCTGTGTATCCATTTTATATGTGTTTGTGCTGTGTGTCTAAGAGAGGTAAATTAGGCTAGCTCACGAGGCCTTTCCAGGCCCCGTGATGGGGGTTTTCCCTTTCTTGCCGGCGCGCTCGAGGGAGCTGCGCCGTTCTTTGGGCGTCTGAGACGCCGGTGTTTTGTTTGTTGTATCCATCACCTCGTCTGAAGCGGTGGATAGTACCCGCTCAGCGGGCACGTTTGCACGGGTTTCGGGCCTATCTGCACGGGCAGTGGCCCTGGGTCCCCCAGACCCGCGGGTCTGCTGGCCCTCCTTGGCAGGGGGCGGAACAGCACTGGCTGCTCCAGCCAGGGGGGCTGATGGCGTGACCGCCGTCACACTCCGTGTGACTTGGGCGGCCGCCGAATGATGTGACGTTGCCCCCCGGCGCGCCACATCGGTGTAGGACGGATTAGACTGGTTGTTCGTCGAGAAACGTTTACGTGCCTCTTGGAATGATAGGTTGAATTTGATTTTCAGTTCGATGATTTGCTTTTCTTCTTTCCACGATGGACACGAACGGGAGTACGCTGGGTGATCTCCGTCACAGTTAGCACAGTGGGTGGTGAAAGTGCAGGTATCAGACGAGTGCTCATTGGATGCACATTTTGCACAGGTGGTGCGCCCTCGGCAGCTTTGCGAACCATGCCCGAACCGCTGACACTTAAAGCATCGGCGCGGATTCGGGATGTATGGCCGTACACGGAGTTTGCAGTATCCAGTTTCTATCGAGTCTGGGAGGTTACTCGTTCCAAAGGTTATGATTACATGTTTTGTTGGGATTTGCTTGTCATCGCGCCTGATCGTGATTCTTTGGACCTTTACTACATTCTGATCTTGCCACCCCTCGAGTAGCTCGCTCTCACTAAGATCGATTAGGTCATCTTCAGAGATGACACCGCGGACAGTGTTCAATGATCTGTGTGGGCCCACTGATACAGGGATGTCTCCAAAAGCAATGAGTTTTGATAATTTGCTGTATTGGGTCTTGTCACGAACTTCAAGAAGAAGGTCGCCGCTTCCCATCTTAGTTACTTTGTAGCCTGGACCTAGTGATTCTGTCAAAGATTTTGAGACAACAAAAGGAGATATTGTGCGGACTGTCTTGGTTTCGTGCTGACTGTGGATTACATGATACTTTGGGAAGATTTCTTTTGGCTGCATGAAGAAATTAAATGTTTCATCGGTGCGCCCCCTCTTGAGGGAGCGATCAGGGAGTGAAGGGAAATTGGATTCCATGAAAAGATAGCTATATTCGGCAGGGATGGCCGCCACCCACCATGGAGCCCAACTAGGGGACGACACAGGACAAATGATTCAGTTCTGTGCACGCCAGCGGTGCATCCCCACTATAACCAAATACCTATACCCAAGGCTGGATATAATGCACAAGGTTAACCCTTGCTGCCCATGAAGTCGGAAGTAAAAGGAAAATAAAGAGGGGACAGGAAAGATTGAAAGTGAGAGAAAAAGACGAAGATTGTAGAAAAGGACAGGAAAGGGCAACTACCGATTTCCCCCAGGTGGGTCAGTCCGAGGGTGCCGTTTACGTGAAGCAGAGGCCAAAGGAGTGTGTTGCCTCCACCGGGGGGCCGTAAAGGTCCAAGCACCCGGCATCGGCTCAACCCCCAGGATCCCCCTTTCCCCGGTCACGGCTAAGCCGCGCACGGCTACACGCGGGAGGGTCCAACCCTGGTGTGCTCGGGTACGTGGTGGCGCAACTCACCAAACGCCTGCTTGCGCAGACGCCCCTGCGGGACTTTTTTATACTCTCCTGTAACTATTTTATTGCGATAGCAATTATATGGACACTCAAAAGCAGATTTCTGCCGTCGCCGTCGCCGTCGGCGTCGCCGTCGCCGTGAGGTTCCGTATGACGTCAATGGAGATGAAATCGTGGCCGCGCGCCGCCGAACGCTGTATGTGCGAGTGAAAGGGCGCGAGGGACGCGCTCTTTCACGGGGAGTGAACGCACGGCGGAGAACAAACGCGCGTTCTGCGCCGTGCTTCCTTAAGGGCTGCAGAAGTAGGCGTCTCTTTCCTCCTTTACAATCACCATATATGTAGAGCAAACGCGCCTTCTTCCGATGCGCGAGAGGCCGTGGGGGAGGGGGGGAAGGGGGAGGGAAGGGAGGCGACGTTTAGCTGCGGCACCAAGTGCCTATTTATATCAGAGGCTCCGGCAACAGTCACCAACGCCGCACGCATTTTGAGCGAACGCGGGCAAAATGCCGACGGCGTCGACAACAGTTCGGCGCGTTGCCGGTGCTGCTGCATGTCCAAGTTTATACAGCTGATAAAGCTAATATCATTACTCCGTATATCTCTCTACAAATTTGCTATCGCAATTGATGCTTCACCTTTCAGGTGAAACTGTTTTCAACGGCCATGAGCAGGGCATATACTTCGGCTGTGAAAACCGAAGCAAACTGTGGTAACCTAAGACAGTGTTCCCAGTGTTCCGATACGAGTGCGCTTCCAACATGTTGCTTTGTCTTCGAACCGTCAGTGTAGAACTCGGTGTAGTCATTGTATTTTACTTGTAATTGTGAAAAATCTTGCCTAATGTGTTCAAGCGGTGTTTCTTTTTTCTTGTGGCATATCAGAGTAAAATCACAAAAATGTGCGAAATCATACCACGGGGGCAGTCTATTCGGTGTTTCGGCGACCTTGAGAGCTTCTCTCGGAACATTGTAGTTTTGGCACATATCTTCAAATCGAAGGACAAGTGGTCTCACGCAGTGTGGTTTGTTGGCATAGTGTATTCTGTTTGTGGTGTAGGTAACAAGAGTGTGGCATATATGATTAGGTAGAGCTGTGATTCTAAGCACGTATGGAATTGTGAGCAAAGCTCTTCGGTGCTCCAAACAGGGTTCGTTACTCTCGGCATACAGGCTTTCTATTGGGGAGGTCCTGTACGCGCCAGTTGCTAAGCGCAGTCCGTGGTTGTGCGTGGGATCAAGACGTTTGATGTACGACTGCCTTGCTGACCCGTAAACTATGCAACCGTAGTCAAGAATGCTGCGCACGACAGAGCGGTAAATACGTAACAGGCACGTTCGGTCGGCGCCCCAATGTTTACGTGATAGGACCTTCAGGATGTTAAGCGCTTTGTTTGCCTTAGTTTTGATGCTGTTAATGTGAGCGATGAAGTTTAATTTGCTATCAAAAATGATTCCTAAGAACTTTTGTTCGTGTTTGACCGGTAATGGGCTATGACTTAATTTAAGAACTGGGTCCGGGTGTATCCCCTTTTTTGTGAAAACACGACTGCCACAGTTTTTTGTGTGGAAAAACGAAATCCATTTTTATCGGCCCATTGCGTCAACTTGTTTATTGTTATCTGGGTTTGTCTTTCGCATGTATACATACCCGAGGCACGGCATGCGATTTGAAGGTCGTCTACGTATAAAGAGTACATAATCTTGGACGGAATAACTGCATTTATGGAATTCATCTTCACCACGAAAAGAGTGGTGCTTAATACGCAACCCTGTGGGACACCATTTTCTTGGACGAAGACGCGGGACAGTGTTGCCCCCAGACGGACTTGAAATGTTCGGTTTGTCAGAAAATCAGCCAGACAGTTCAGCATTCTGCCGCGTATTCCTAGTGTTGCTAGATCTTGTAAAATGCCATACCTCCATGTGGTGTCGTATGCCTTTTCTAAGTCGAAAACACCGCTAGACAGTGCTGTTTGTAAAGGAATGCCTCACGTATAGTATGTTCAAGGCGAACAAGATGGTCAGTTGTTGAGCACCCTTTTCTGTAACCACACTGGTGAGTATCTAGCAAGTTATCTGTTTCGAGAACGTATGTTAGTCTTATATTTATTATACTTTCGTATGATTTAGCGAGGCAACTTGTTAGTGCTACAGGTCTGTAGCTGTGAGGTGTGTTTGGTGATTTTCCCGCCTTCAGGAAGGGAACAATAACAGCCTTTTTCCACTCTGCAGGCATTTTGAATGAATGTGAGTGGTTTAGTGGCGCAAGGGCCAGGTATGGCCAAAGAGCGTCATGTCAGTGTTTGTTAGTTCGCAGTGAAGTGATGAATTCTGAAAGTAGATGTGACGGGGCTGTAAAGGGGCCTAAAAATAATCGCTGTAAAGTGCGTAAAATATACATGCGCTAAAATCATGGCAATGAAGAATGAGGTGTACTATGCAATGAAGAATGCATTGAGAAAGAATGAAACGATATTAAAAATATTTAAGATGCAGTAATTGGCAAGAAGCACTACTGCCTAGACAGAGCCCTTGAACCCCAAGTGCCTGGAGGCATGTGCTATAAAAGAATATCACAGCGGCATCCTCTGGAGAGAGGATGCGCTACGAACTAGTTGGGCTAATAACATGCAGGACCACATCGTTCAAAAAATCGACGACTGCTTTGGCATTAAAAATCGGTTCTTCGCCAAGAAACATAATGGGGTGAAGCGGGACATGATATCGGTACGCTTGTGAAAAATATTTCTTTCTTTCTGTTTCCGCTTCCCGGCACTCCACGAGGACATGGAGGACAGTCAGCCTCTCACCACATCTACCACAGGTTGGTGGTTCACTACCAGTAAGCAAAAAATTGTGGGTGCCATATGTATGTCCTATTCTGAGACGACAGAATAGGACATCAGTTCGTCGTGTTTTCGTTACGGGAGGCCAGAAACCTAACTGTGGTTTAATGAGGTGACGCTTATTGTTTGCTTCAGCGTCCCACAAGCGTTGCCAGTGGCTTCGCAGTTTCTTTCGCAGGAAAGGCTTCAAATCTGTTGCAGGAACAGCTGTTGTAGGGTTAATAGCCTGAGATGTAACAGATGTGGCCATTTTATCTGCTCGAACATTACCCTCAATGCCTCTATGACCCGGCACTCAGCTTATAATCACATGCTGGTTAGATATATACGCTTTACACAGAATGGAATAGAGCTCATTAAGTACAGAGTTTGTGTTTACAGAGTGATTGCAATGCTTTCACAACACTTTGCGAGTCTGTAAATTTGATAGTCTTTTTGAGTTTTGATTTCATTATAAACTTTACAGCCGATAATATTGCATAGGCCTCAGCCGTAAAGATACTTGTCTCCGGGTGCAGTACACCGGATTCCGAAAACGATGGACCGATGGCTGCATAAGATACCCCAGCATGTGACTTGGAAGCGTCTGTGTAAAAAACTGTACACGAGTATTTAGATTGGAGTTCTAAGAAATGAATTCTAATATGTGCCTCTGGCGCGTGTTTAGTGACCTCTACGAACGATGTCTCACACTCTATGAGCTGCCACTGCCACGGTTGCAACAGTTTCGCTGGAGCCACAGGACATTGTTCAAGAAGTGGAACACCCATTTCCTCACTGAGGTTCCTCACACGCAAAGAGAATGGCTTTCTCGCGGCAGGTCGATTATGGAAGAGTGTGGCAGCGGTCACGTCATTTATAGTTGAATAAGAAGGATGTTCAATGTTTCCTTGTACTTTCAGGAAATATGTAAAACTGCTGTATGACCGTTGCAGATGAAGCGACCACTTATTCGACTCTACGTAGAGGCTCTGGATTGGACTTGTCCTGAAAGCACCAGTCGCGAGACGGATGCCCAAATGGTGAACGGGGTCTAGAATTTTTTACGCACTTGGCGTTGCAGAATTGTAAATTATAGACCCGTAATCAAGGCGTGAGAGGACAAGACTGTTATAGAGGTTTAAGAGACACCTTCGATCACTGCCCCATGTTGTGCGCGATAGAAGCTTTAGGAGGTTCATTGTCTTCAGGCACTTTCCCCTCAGACGCTTAATATGAGGAATAAACGTGAGTTTTGAATCTAAAGTTACTCCAAGAAACTTGTGCTCGCTGCTTACAGAGAGCGCATCTCCTTTGATTTCAATAGTTGGGACTGGCGTTACGCCTCTCTTGTTTGTAAAGAGTATGCAAGTGCTCGTCTGAGCGTTAACTTTAAAACCATTCTCATCCGCCCATTTGAACAATTTGTTTATTCCAAGCTGCACTTGTCGTTCGCAGATGGCAATATTGCATGACTTGAAGGCTATTTGCACATCGTCGACATAAATGGAATAAAACATTGTGCGTGGAATGACTGTGTGCAGGGAATTCAGTTTTACTATAAATAGTGTGCAACTGAGCACGCCTCCCTCTGGTACACCGGTCTCTTGGGTGAATGACTTAGACAGAGCGTTACCCAATCTTACGCGGAATGTGCGATTAGATAGGTAACTTTCGATTGTATTTAACATGTTGCCACGGACACCCATCGTGGAAAGATCTCTGAAAATGCCATAGTGCCATGTCGTGTCGTAAGCTTTTTCTAGGTCGAGGAACACTGAGAGGCAGAACTGCTTATGTATAAAAGCATCCCTAATATAAGACTCAATGCGAACAAGGTGGTCTGTTGTGGACATACCTTCCCTGAAACCACATTGCAAGGGGTCTAGTAGTTTGTTATATCAAGGAAAGAGATTAAACGCCTGTTTATCATTTTTTCAAATAGTTTGCACAGCCAGCTTGTTAGCGCTATTGGCCTGTAGCTGCTGGCTAGGGATGGGTTTTTCCCTTGTTTAAGCACGGGGATGACTATAGCTTCCTTCCACGAGGACGGGATATACCCATCCGCCCACAAGGCATTGAAAAGATACAGGAGTGTTTTCAGAGCTTCAGGATGTACGTACTTAATCATTTCATATATGACACGATCACCGCCTGGCGGCGAATCATTGCAGCAAGCGAGGGATGCCTTGAGTTCAGTTAAAGTAAATGGATAGTTGTAGGCCTCACTCGATGAACCTTTACGTTTAAGGGGCTGTCTCTCTTCGCGTTCTTTGAACCTCAGAAATGCTTGTGTGTAGTGGGACGCACTGGATACATGTTCGAAGTGTTCGCCCAGACAATCTGCCTGGTCTTCCAGGCTCTCACCTTGGGTACTGACTAACGGTAATGGGTGTACCTCCCGGCCTTTTAATTTATTTACTCGATTTCACACTTTTGTCTCATCCTTGTAAGAATTTATACTGGAGATGTACTTCTCCCAACTCTCCCTTTTAGCACGTCGGCGTGTTCTTCTACCCTGGGACTTTATTTGTTTAAAACTAATCAAATTTTCAGCAGTTGGGGAGTCGCGAAGTCGTCCCCAAGCTTTGTTTTGATTTTTCCGTGCTTGTTTACATTCTTCATTCCACCACGGGATGCGACGTTTATTCGCTAGTCCATTAGTTTGACGGATGAATTTCGTGGCAGCGTCAATTATAAAGCCTGTAATATACGCCACAGCGTCTTCTATATTAAAGGAGGCGATATCATCCGTGCTTAAATACGTAAGTTCTCGGAAACGTTCCCAGTTAGCTGTGTCAACCTTCCATCGGGGAATGTGTGGTGAGCTTATATCTTGTTTTGTTAAGTTTAATATGATAGGGAAGTGGTCGCTCCCAAAAGGGTTCTTGAGAACGCACCACTCTAGGTACGGCATTAGTGTGCTCGATACTATAGTTAAATCTATGGAGGAGTATGTATTATGCGCCACACTGTAGTATGTTGGCTCTTTCTTATTAAGTATACATGCTCCTGAGGAAAAGAGAAAGTTTTCGATTAGGCGACCTCTCGCATCGCAACGAGAGTCTCCCCACAATGAGTTATGTGCGTTTAAATCTCCGACAACTATGTATGGAGCCGGAAGTTCATCTATGTAGTCTTGAAATTCAGTTTTATTAATTTCATAACTTGGAGGGATGTATATAGAACTGATAGTGACTAGCTTGTCAAACAGCACCCCTTGGATAGCAACTGCCTCCAGGGGCGTACGAAGTTTTATTTCCCGACAGGCAACACCTGTCAACTATGATAGCAACACCACCGGATGACACAACAGTGTCATCGCGGTCTTTGCGAAAAATTGCATACTGTGTGAGGAAATTTGGTTGTGTATGTTTGAGGTGTGTTTCCTGAACACACAGCACCCTGGGAATAAACTTGCGGAGGAGTTCTTTAACGTCGTCAAGATTTTGGAGGAGACCTCTGACGTTCCAGTGAACTATTTGAGTATCCATATTAAAATGAGTGTTGTGCTGTGTGTTTAGGACAAGAAAGTTAGCTTACAGAACCCTTTAGAGGCCCTGTAATGCGGGGTTTCTCTTTTTTGGAGCGGTCGAGAGATTCACGCCGCTCCTTAGGCGCTGGCTGCGCCGTCTGGCTAGAAGATGTGTCCATCGGCTCTTGCGGCGCGCTGGACAGCCGCTCTTGAGAGCGGTTTGTTCGTGTTGAAGGCCTCGTCTCGAGGGACGAGACCCTTGAGGCCAACAGCCCGGAGGTCGATGGCCCCTTTTCCTGAGACGGCGGAGCAGCACTAGCTGCAGCCGCCGAGGGGGCGGATGGCGTCACCGCTGGCTCACTACGCGTGTGCCAGACAGCCGCCGAAAGCCGTTGTGGCGCAGCCCCCTGATGCACCACTTCGGCAAAGCTGGTTTTTGGCAGGTGGGACACCTGCCTTCGTGCCTCTTTAAACGAAATGTTTTGTTTGAGTTTAATTGTAACAATTTCCTTTTCTTTTTTCCAGGATGGGCAGGACCGCGAGTATGCGGCATGTTCCCCATCACAGTTTACACAGTGGAGAGAGTTTTCACAAGATTCAGAAGTGTGTTCGTGTGCACTGCATTTCGCACAAGTTTGGCGGCCTCGGCAGTTTTGCGAACTGTGGCCGAATCGCTGGCATTTGAAACATCTGAGGGGATTTCGCACGTATGGTCTAACACGAAGTTTGATGTACCCGGCCTCGATGGAGTCGGGCAGGTCACATGAACCAAAAGTGAGCACAAGGTGCTTAGTCTGAATTTCCTTGCCGTCTCGTCTCATTTTAATTCGTTTAACATTGATGACATTCTGCTCACTGAAGCCCTCCAAGAGTTCAGCCTCAGTCAGCTCCATCAAATCTTCGTCTGAAACAACTCCGCGGGTGGTGTTCATAGTACGGTGCTGAGTTACTGTTACTTGGACGTCCCCAAAGGACACTAGATTCGGCAGCTTTTCATATTGTTTGCGATCGTGGAGCTCCAAGAGGAGATCACCACTTGCCATCCTCGATGCCTTATAACCTGGTCCTAGAGCCTGAGTTAGAGATTTCGAAACAAGAAAAGGGGAGATTGTTCGAACTTGTTTTTCTGATTTTTCTGAGTGGATGACATGAAATCGTGGGAAATGTTGTCTTTGACGTCCAAAGAACTGGAATACATCTTCGGTGCGCCCTCTTTTTTGACGGCGATCAGGGAGTGGTGGAAAAGGGCTAGCCATAAGAATATCTGGGTTTTCGGCAGCAACGCCAGCCACCCACCATGGAGCCCAACAAGGGGACACTGCAGGGCCTGTGAACACAAGACCTGCAGACGCCAGCTGTACGTGACTACTATAACCAAATATGGAATACCCAAGGTTGGCTACCCACACAAGGTTAACCCTTGCCGCCCAGAAAATCGGAAGTAAAAGGAAGCGAGTAGGAGACAGAAAAGATTGAAAGTCAGAGAGAAAGACGAAGATAGAGGAGGAGGACAGGAAAGGGCGACTGCCGATTTCCCCCGGGTGGGTCAGTCCGAGGGTGCCGTCTATGTGAAGCAGAGGCCGAAGAGGTGTGTTGCCTCCGCCAGGGGGCCTTAAAGGTCCGAACACCCAGCATCGGCTCAACCCCCAGGATCCCCCTTTCCCCAGACACGGCTAAGCCGCGCACGGCTACACGCGGAGGGTCCAACCCCCATGTGCTCGCGTCCCTGGTGTCGCAACACACCAAACGCCTGCTTTCGCAGACGTCCCTGCGGGCTGCAGGCATTTTACCCGTTTCGTGTTAAAAAACGCAACAAGGCCTCCACCGCTTTCTGGGACAAATGGGCCAGCATAGCGTAATGTATTTTGTCAGGACCCGGTGCTGTTTTCTTACCCGAAGAGAGTACTCTGTTTATTTCATGGAGTGTTAAAGGGGCATTGAACGGTCTATCTGAACTTCCCGTTGTGGGAAGCTTTTGTTTTTCTGCGGACTGTTTGTGTTTGAGTAATGTTATGGAATAGTTTGCCGAGCTAGATATGGTGTAGAAGTGCTGGCCTAATATGCCTGCTTGTTCCTGAAGACTTGTTTGCGTGCCTGGAGTTGAGAGTACGGGGATCGTGTAGGGAGCATAGTCGCCCCTAAATTTGTGAACCTGGTCCCACATTCTCTTGGATGTTATTGAACTGTTAATCGATGAGATATAATTTTTCCATGAATTTCGTTCTGCTTGCCTACGGATATACCTCGCCTTTGCTTTCGCTTTTTTGAATGATAACAGATTATCTTGGGTTGGGTACCTTCGGAAATTCGGGTACCTTCGGGTTGGGTACCTTCGGTTTTGAATTTTTTTGGCTTCTGTGCATTCGTTCGTCCACCAGGGTTTTAGTCTTTTTCTTAAGAATCCAGAAGATTGGAGAATAGCCTCTTCCGCCGCAGCAACTATGCAAGTAGTAATCCTCTCATTCGCTTCGTCTATGCTTAGGTCATCTAAGGTCAGTTTATCTAGACTAGCTTTTTCGGTGAAGAGAGGCCAATTTGCAAGGTGAAGCTTCCAACGGGGTGGTCTAGAAGGTAGGGTAGGTAGCTTGGAGGTTGGTTTTATGATTGCAGGCATATGCTCACTACCATAAGGATTATCTATAATACTCCATTTGAAATCACTATAGAGAGGCGGAGAGCACAGTGCTAGATCCAGACAGCTCATAGCTCCTGTGCTTGGAGAGCAGTAGGTTGTAGCACCAGTGTTTAAAATGCATATGTCATTCGCTAGGATAAAATCTTCAAGTGTTTGTCCCCTGGTGTCGTTTGTTTTACTACCCCATAAGGTGTTATGTGCGTTAAAATCACCCACTATTAAAAAAGGTTCCGGTAGCTGATTTAAAATTAACTCTAGGTCTCTTACTGTAAAATGTGATTGTGGTGGAATGTATAGCAAACAAATGGTGATGGTTTTGTGCGCTAAAATGGTGACAGCAACGGCTTCTATGTGACTGTTAATGGCAACTTCTCCGGCTGCAATACCTCCCTGCAGAACAATGGCTACACCACCCGAAAGCCGGCTTGCCTGGTTACGGTCGCGTCGTACCACAGTGAAGTCTTTTAAAAAAATTTTTATGTTTTTCGCCTAGGTTTGTTTCCTGCAAGCATGGGGCCACAGGAGAGAAGTTACTTAGCATGTCTTTGATGTCACCTAAGTTGCGTAAAAGTCCTCTGCAATTCCAGTGGATAATAAAAGCCATTTTAAAACTGAAAGGTAAAAAATGGCATTACGATTGAATAAGATACAAGATGTTAAGTGACATAGATGTAGAGAAGGCTAATACAATGGAGTGATAACCTTTAGGATATCACTTTCTTGATTAGCGTGGTTATTGGGACTTTGTCCTTCTTTGCGCGCTCGAGAGAGCGCTTGTCCTTCGGCGTCGACGACACCGGGGTTTTTGAGTCGACCTCCATCGCTCTCCCTGAGGCGCTGGAGGACCGAGAGTTGGGCGCCGAGACACGTGTCTCGGGCCTTAGGGTTCGATTTATTTTAGGGCCCAGCGGGACTGGTGTCCGCGGGTCCTTCGAAGAGGATGGAGCAGTGCTGACTGCTTCCACCACGGGGGCGGGAGGGGTCATTGCAGGGCCACTGTGTGTGGGCCCGCAGGACTCCCGAGGCCTCTGTAACGCTGCCCCCACCTGCGTCACTTCGGCATAACTTCTTCTCGAAAGGTAAGACAGTCGCTTTCTTGCTTCATAGAACGAGATTTTTTCTTTCACAGTTAGGGCAATGACTTCCTTTTCTTTCTTCCAGCAAGGGCAAGACCGCGAGTACGCTGGATGGTCCCCTTTGCAGTTAACACAGTGCGGAGAAGAAGTGCAATTGTCAGATTGATGATCACTGGAACTGCATTTAGCACAGGTTGTTTGTACTCGGCATGCGTGTGAAGCATGTCCAAACCTTTGACACTTGAAACATCGTCTGGGGTTCGGGATATATGGTCTGACATTTAATTTTACATACTCTCCATTGAGAGAGGTAGGCATTTCGCTTGTTCCAAAGGTCAGTATAACATGTATTGTGGGAATTTCTTGATCATTTCTGCGGATGACAATTCTTTGTACTTTCGTAACGTTGTGTTCCTGGAAACCCTCCAACAGTTCTTCATCGCTCAAGCCAAGAAAGTCTTGTTCGGATATCACACCCTTGCTTGTATTTAGTGTTCTATGGGCTGAAATTGTGACTGTGGCATCGCCAATATTGGTAAGTTCCAAGAGCTTTTGTACTTGATCCTTGTCATTTAGTTCTAGATGGAGGTCCCCGCTAGACATTTTTGAGGGTTTATATGTGGGTCCAATTTTGTCTTTCAGGCACTTGGCCACTAGGAAAGGAGAGAGCTTTCTCACGGGTGTGTTGTTTTCGCTATGGACTACATGGTACTTGAAGAATGTTGGGACGTTGCTCCGAAAGGAGAACTGGAATGATGCTTCGGTGCGGCCTCGTTTGAGAGGCCGATCATAGACAACCGAAGTTTGCGCTGCCATAAGAAAGTGTTCGTGTTCGGCAGCAGCGCCGACCGCCCACCACGGAGCCCAACGAGGGGACGCGGCAGAGCTTGTACACAAGTCTGCACGACGCCAGTCGTACGCCGCTACTATAACCAAATATGGTTTACCCAAGGTAGGACAGCCACACACGGTTAACCCTTGCCGCCAGAGAGAATGGAAGTAACGGAAGAGATTAGAAGACAGGAAAGGTCAAAAGGTGTGAGAGAGAGACGAACATTGGAGAGAGAGAGTGACAGGAAAATGCGACTACCGGTTTCCCCCGGGTGGGTCAGTCCGGGGTGCCGTCTATGTGAAGCCGAGGCCAAAGGGGTGTGTTGCCTCCGCCGAGGGGCCGTAAAGGTCCAAACACCCGGCATTGGCTCAACCCCCAGGATCCCTTTTTGCCCGGACACGGCTAAGGCGCGCACGGATAAGCGCGGGAGGGTCCAACCCTCGTGTGCTCGGGTACGTGGTGGCGCAGCTCACCAAACGCCTGCTGATGCAGACGCCCCTGCGGGGGACTCAAAGTACAAAAAAATATAAAAAGAGTGCAGTTTGGCCGGGAAGGCCAAGCATGATAGCGAAGTAGAAGACAATTGCAACAGTAGAAGTTTCAATAGAAATTGCAACAGTAGAAGATTCTTACCATGTAAATCTGTGTAAGGATCGCACCCGTGTAAGCTCCGCACCCATAACTTGACAGCCAATATTAAAAAAAGACATCCAACTGAGAAGCAATCGTATCCCGTGCGTTCATTCTGATCGGGCTCAACATCGAATTGTCGCGCGCAACGTACTTTCGCGCGTCGCTACTGGATGTCGAGAGGAGGCGATCGCGGAGGTTTACGGCGGATTTCATACGCGTAGTTGGAAAAATGAGGTCACATGGCCCGGTCCCATGAAAGGCTCGTCAAAATCGTGACGGAAAAGTGTGGCCCTTACACGAGTTATAGTGGCCATATAAATTGTAGTAAACATTCTCCTAAAGTAAAAATAGTAAGCATAGTGGACATAGTGGACATATAAGCATGGACCATGTAAACCTGTAAATACCTCACTGGATGACCTCGAGCACTCGCTTTTACAAAGCAAGCATTGTGAAGAACGCCGGCAGCGGAGGCAAACGGTTCGTACAGCCGCGCTATCACTGCAACTCCGAAAATTAGATTCATCTCATTATCTGTCATTTTTATGTCCACTACTGACGGCATCTGTGAGTGATCTGCGATGACCTCTGTCTTCATCTGCAACACTAGGGGCGCAAAAAACAGCTAAGCAAGGAAGACAGCAGGCATGAAGTTAAGCCATCCCTGGTGCCCTTTATCATTGCATCCACCAAACGATTACCAACATTACATATGGCAACGCGGGCTCATAAGCGTCAGCCGCGCACAGTCTTCACAGCTACGGCAGGGCTAGGGAGAAGACGCGTGCTCTCCGTCCCATTCGCGCTGATTACGTGACCTACAACAAACTTGAATATGAGCGCGTGGAAATAATGCCCATCAAGCCGCCAACCTTTCGGCTCCTGTTACGGCTTTTTCCCGCAGCACAGGGTTTGGGCGCTAGGTATATGGCTTTTGGATTTAATGCGGAACATCACGGCGACGATAACCGCGACAACTTGCCTGAAGGTCGATTGTAATTGCTTTTCAGTAAAGCTAGAAACAGAAAAGTTAGAAGAGGGAGTATATATATATATATATATATATATATATATATATATATGGGTAGGTTTAGGACAGCTGGTCGGGCCCCAGCCCCCCCCCCCGGAAAAATGAAAACTTTCCGCCTATGGTGTTAGCTAACACAGGTGTCACACGGTGCCCTTTCAATTGTGACCGAGCCCAAGTAAGCGTTCTCGATCGCAGCTGAAAGTGTCCGCGTGATACCCATTAAAGATCGTACAAAGGAAACGGATTATTTTTACCCGGCAATCTCTATTCGTATTTTAACAGCGGAGCTCCTTAAGCCGACCATTAGTCCGTGAAGCGCGAACAGAATGTGGGCCGATCCTGGTGGTAGTGCAGAAAGGGTCCAAGCGCAATGGCGCACACCTCTGTGAACTAGCGAAGGTGTTTAAGCCTAGCCCAAATACGTGGTCATTACCTGCATAGCCAATCAATAGCTAATCGATAAATAATAATTTCCGGAAAATGCTAGGGGTGACTGCTAGTGCTTAGCCTAGCCCAAGTACGTGGCCAATACCTTGCGATAGCCAATCGATAACATCAATAGCTAACCATAAATAATCAATAAATTCCGGAAATTACTGGGGATGACTTGATAGGGCTTCGCCTAGCCCAAATACGTGGCCAATACCTTGCGATAGCCAATCAATAGCTAAGCAATAAATAATCAATAAATTCCAGGAAATGCTGGGTATGACTGGGTAGTGCTTAGCCTAGCCCAAATACGTGGCCAATACCTTGCGATAGCCAATCAATAGCTAAGCAATAAATAATCAATAAATTCCAGGAAATGCTGGGGATGACTGGTAGTGCTAGCCTAGCCCAAATACGTGGCCAATACCTTGCGATAGCCAATCAATAGGTCATCGATAATCAATCAATAAACTCTGCAAATGCTGGCGATGATTTGGTAGTGCTAGGTGCCGATCAGCTCCGCTATTTAGCCTTGCACCACTAGTGCAAGCTACGCAATTTTTTTGTTTCTTCTGACACCTACCAGGCTGACCATTAACGTTCTCCCGCAGGGGGATGTGCGGAAGCAGGCGTTTGGTGTGTTGCGACCCACGTACCCGAGCACAGAGGGTTGGACCCTCCCGCGAGTAGCTGCGCACGGCTTAGCCGTTTCTGGGGAAACGGGGTTCCGGGGGGGTTGAGCCGATGCTGGTGTTTGGACCTTTAAGGCCCCCCGGAGGAGGCAACACCCTCTTCGGCCTCTGCTTCACATTGGCTGCACCTCCAGATTGACCCACCTGAAGGAAATCGGCAGTCGCCTTTTCCCGTCCTCTCCACAATTTTCCTGTCTCTTTAAATGTTCCTTCTTTCCTGTCTTCTCTTCTCATCACTTCCAAATTTCCAGCGGCAAATGTTAACCTTCTGTGGCTAGCTAGTATGTTGTATAGCGGTGATGTACAAATGGCGTTGGCAGGGCTTCCCTTGCAGGAGCTCCTGTAACGTCCACGTTGGGCTCATGGTGGATGGTTGGCATCGCTGCCGAAACCCCAGCGACACTCATGGAGAGCGCTTTCCCAAACTCCCTGATGGCGCAAATTTTTTGGCAACCGAACAAGAACTTTCCACGGTTTACACGTCATCCACTCTGATAAGCCTGAAAGGCAGTGAAAATGATCTCACCGTTTTTTGTCTCGAAATCAAGTTTGGCCCAGGTTACAAAGTATCTAAAATGGTAGCGGTGATCTGCTTCTGGAGCTCCGCGATCAAAAGAATACGAAAAACTGCCTAAATAAGTGTCATTAGGGGACGTCCCAGTAACACTTACCCACACTGTACTTAACACCACCCGCGGCGTTGTCTCAGATAATGATTTACTGGAGCTGACCAGGTTGAACTCTTGGAGGTCTTCAGTGAGCAGAATGTGATAGATGTTAAAAGAATTAAGATGAGGCGCGACGACAAAAAAATCCAGACTAAGCACCTGGTGCTCACTTTCGGCTCAAGTGGTTTGCCCGAGTCCATCGAGGCCGCTTACTTCAAACTTCCTGTCAGGGCAACGTGCCAACTCTCAGATGCTTTAAATGCCACCGATTCGGCCACAGCTCAGAGAACTTCCGAGGCTGCCTAACGTGTGCGAAATGCAGTGCTCGTGAACTTATCTGAGTCTTATGAAAACTGGTTACGCTGTGTGAACTGTCGTGGGGAGCACGCCGCATACTCGCGGTCGTGCCCATCCTTTCAGGGAGGCACGCAGCTAGGCAGGAATGTACTTGCCAAGAATACAACAAACTGGGTTCTGTTCAGAGAAATCACATATTTGGCTCAGGATGACATTGCTGGTTTTAATATAGACGATGCTGTGGTTTACCTGAGAGGTTTCATAATAGAGGCCACCACAAAATCCATACAAAAACGAACGGGCTAGCCAAAAGCGTCGCATCCCACGGTGGAACGACGATTGAAGAAAGGCGCGGAAAGAACAAGTAAAGGCTTGGGGATTGCTCCGCGACTCTCCAACTGCCGAGAATCTTATCAATTTCAAAGAGGCAAAGTCTCAAGGCAGAAGAGAAACGTAGACGTGCTAAGAGAGATAGTTGGGAGCAGTATCTTTGCAGTACAAATTCCCATACGGACGAGAGAAAGTGTGGAACAGAGTAAGCACGTTTAAAGGACGTCACACAATATCACTCCCCTGGTAACACACAGGGTGATATCCTGAAGATCAGGCCGACTTTCTCGGTGAAAACTTTGCTCTAGTGCATCACACTACACAACTTTCTTGAAGTTCAAAGAACGCGTGGAGCGACAGCCCTCTCGAACGCCATGTGCGCGAAACGTGGCATACAATCGACCATTTCTCTTGCTGAACTTAAGGCATCTCTCAACTGTTGCAAAAGCTCAGCACCAGTGGCGATCGTATATGAACGAAATGATTAAGCACCTACACCCTGAAACTCAGTAGTATTGTCTTTTCAGTGCCATGTGGGCAGCTGGTACGTTGAATCTTCGTGAAAGGAAGTGTGATCATCCCTACACATAATCAAGGCAAGGACTCATCCTTAGTCAGTAGTTATAGGCCAATAGCATCGACAGCTGTATTTGCAAATTATTCGAAAAAAATGATAAACCGGCGCTTCATCTGTGTGCTTGAAGTCGGAAAATCCTAGACCCTTCCAATGTGGTTTCAGCGACGGTATGTCCACAATAGACCACTTGTTCGCATTGAGTTATATTAGAGAGTTTTTATACATATGCAGTTCTGTCAGTGTTTCTGGACCTAGAAACGGTTTACGATACGACATGGCATACGAATCCTCCGAGATCTTTCGGCGATGGGTGTCCGTGGCAACATGTTAAACACAATCAAAAGTTATCTAACTGCACATTCCGCGTAAAGTGGTCAACGCTCTGTCTAGGCCCTTCCCCAAGAGAGCGGTGTACCACACGGGGGCATGCTTAGTTGCACGCTATTTATTGTAAAAATTAATTGCTTGTAGCAAGGCAGAATAAGCTCAACGTCACGCTTATATGTATGAACTGCGCATGACCCACTGCGGCACTACTTTGTATATACCCCTGTTCATTCTTCCAGTGAAGTTCATTCCTTGACCCGACTCGCACACATTGCCTACATACAGTTATCCCACACACAATGTTTTATTCCGTTTTATGTCGACGATGTGCCTTCTAGTCATACAATGTTGCCATCTGCGAACGACAAGTGCGGCTTGGAATAAACAAATCGTCGAAATGGGCAGATGAAAATGGTTTTAAAGTAAACTCCAAGAGCACTTGCTTACTATTTACAAACAAGAGGCATAACGCCTGTCTCAAGTATTGAAATCAGTGGACACAGGCTCTGTGTGAGCAGTGAGCATAAGTTTCTAGGGATCATTTTAGATTCTAGACTCACGTTTATTCCTCATCTTAGGCATCTGAGGACAAAGTGCCCGAAGGCAACGAACCTTTTAAAACTTCTCGCGCACAACATGGGGCAGTGATCAAAAGTGTCTCTTGAACTTGTGTAACAGTCTTGTCCGCTCATGCCTTGATTATGGAGCTGTAGTTTATAATTCCGTAACGCCACGTTCATTAAAAACTAGACACCGTTCACCATCTGGGTATGCGTCTTGCAACCTGTGCTTTCAGGACAAGTTCGATCGAGAGCCTCTATGTGGAATCGAATCAATGGTCACTTCATCCCCAGCGGTCATATAGCAGTTTTACATATTTTCTGATAGTACACTTGAACATTGAACATCCTTCTTATTCATCCATAAACGATATGACCACTGCCACACTCTTCCATAACTGACCTGCAGCGAGAAAGCCGTTCTCTTTGCGTGTAAGGAACCTTAGTGAGGAAATGGGTGTTCCAGTGCTTGAACAGTGTCCTATGGCTCCAGCGAAACTGTTACTGCGGGATGTGGCAGCTTATAGAGTTGACACGTCGTTGTAGAGGTCACGAAGCACGCACCAGAGGCACACATTGGAATGCATTTCCTAGAAATTTAGTACAAGTACTCGTGCACAGAGTTTTACACAGACACTTCTAAGTGACATGCCGGGGTGTCTTATGCAGCCGTCAGCCCATCCTTCTTGGATCCGGCGTACTCCATCCGGAAACAAGTATCCTTACGGCTGAGGCCTATTCATCATTGTCAGCTGTAAAGCATATAATTAAATCAAAACTTCAAAAGACTACCCTATTGCAAAACCCAGTGCCACTAGGACCAGTGTCCAGTGTCGTGCCTGATTATGGGCCCAGGAAATGCTGGTATTGGCACACTGGCACACAGTGGGGCACTGGCATGCTGAGACACTGGCATGTTGGGACACTGGCATACTGGGACACGGTATACTGGGACACTCTCATACTGGGACACTGCCATACTGGGACACTGGATACTGCGACAGTAGCATACTGGGACACACGCATACTAGGACACCGGCTTACTGGGACACCGGCACACCGCGATGCTCGCACACTGGGATGTCGGCACGCTGGCGTTCTCGGCTACTGGATTTTAGCAATGGCACATGGCTGCCAGACGCATCGGTTTGAGAAATGACAACTGCTGAAAAAAAACATATTTATTTAAGAATTAGGAGAAAAAAACCCACTTCATATTGCACTTTTCGTGCACTGACCGAGAAGAGCGGTCTTGGCAAACAGGTCGCGGATGGCCTTTCGTGCTTGTGATCGCCGTTTCCCTCCGGGGACGTCACTTGCCTTTTCTGCAATAATTTTTTTCACTACATCTAAAAAATGTATGCACAAGATTACATTTAAAAAGCACATGACAATTAAAGCAACTATTATCAAAAGGCGGTGGAGCGCCTCGTCCAACAGCACTTTGCAGCAGCTGTTATGACACTACGCAGCAGCGCTTGCCTAATCATTTTTGAGCGCTTTCGCAGTTTAGTGTCCTTTGCGAATTGCATTCCAATTCGGCGTTTTTCTCGCCGTGGCTGCTGTTGGAGTGATTTTGTTCTTTTTCTATGCAACTGCACTGTACCATTTAACTCTGTTGTGCGTTAACTGCCATCATGCCACAAATGCCGAGTTAGCGAAGCGCATTGAGCAGCTCGAATCCAGGTCTGACAGTAGACTAGAGGAAATAGCTACGAAACTTATTGACAACTGCAAATTCAAATTACAACTTCTGTACATGATGTACTAAAACTGAAGGCGGACATTGAAAGCCGTGTGTCAGGCTTCAACGGGCTCAACGCACTCGCTGAGCAACTACGAACAGAGAACGCTGCTCTTGTTGCCGCTAACAAGGCACTGAAAAACAAAACGATCACTGACTGTTCCTATGTCCGAGCTAGAACAATACTCGAGACATAACAACGTCGAACTCAAAGGAATTCCATACTCTCAGGGGGGAAGATTGCATTGCCATCGTGAAGGCTGTAGCTACGAATATCGACTTTATCATTAACGACTCAGACATTGACGTCATTCACCGTGTCCCAACTAAGACAGACTCAAATAAAAAACATTATCACGCTTTTGTTCTTGCGATCAAAAGCAAGAATTTCCAAGCAAGGCCCGTAAGGCTAAGCTTCACACTAATGATCTCGCTTTTCCTGGCCGCATTCGCACAAACCCAGTGTTTGCAATGGTCACCTGACCCCTGACAACGAAACCCTCTTCGTCAAGGCTTTTTCACTGAAAATAGAAAAACAATGGTATATCTCTGGACAGACAAACTGTCAGATTAAATCAAGAGAATCAAATGATAGCAGAGTCATCGCAGTCGCATCCAGGCCGACCTTTTGGTCTTTCGGTACAGTTGAGTACATCGGTAGCTTACCCCTCAACTTAACCTCGCGACATCATGTGTTTTTCATCCATAAACTAAGTGCTTTTTTAATAATTTCCTGTGTCTCAGCAATACATTCTAACGGACGAAGTCTTTAAAGGAAATTGATGTTGACATTACCGCCCTCCTACTCTCTCTGAATATGCAGTTTCTCTGGTCTGCATGTCAGAAACATAGCTTTCGCCAGACGATAAAAACTTATTCGGCCTTCCCCTGATACGCGTCAGAATACTGTTATCGTTCCTCAAGTAGTCCATGGTGGCCACCATCTCATTTCACCCACGATATCTTACAAACCAGATCTGACTTTCGTATTCCTGTGGATAACTGCGAATCTGTCGGATTGAACTAGATAACCATCATCGCCTCTAATGTTAGCAACTATTCTTGGCTGTATCACCGTTCGCTCCTCATCGTCAGTTTCTGAGTTTTGTTCAAGTTTCACCTACTTTTCGAGATTGTCATTAAGAGCACAAATGTAATTTTAATGGGCGACCCGAAGTATTAAATGCTGACGATACCGGTTACTAGTTGCACTGAGTATTGCCAATTGTTTTTAGGGTTTTTTATCACACTCCTACAGATGTATTCCTGGACACAATAGCACACTCATTGATCATGTCTTTTCGAATTTCTTATCACCTGAC